>NW_019394478.1:31582-129602 GCF_000612105.2 Orussus abietinus
CTTACGGCCAAATTCACACTTAAGCCGCATAAACATTATATATAATTCAATAAAATATTTATTCGCTATAAAAAAATCGTCTTTCATTTTCATAAAAAAAAAAAACGAAATTACTTTCCGAACAACCCAATATAAGTTTTAGAAATACATATTTAATTCGAATAGCTTAACAGAAAAAATTATGACGTTTCAATACCTCGTAAAATTTGTTATAATTTCTCGCGTAAAAAAGAACCCTAGTAGCACAGAATAATTTTTAAATATTTTTCTGTAACCCTTGCTAAGTACCTCAAGCGACAGATTTTTTAAGATGACTCATGGAATTAATTTGAAGATATTGAAAATGTTGTTGCAAATCTCAATGACGTATTTAGTGTTAGTAAGTTATAAACATATTTCCCACGAATATTAAATGGAATATGTGTTCAGAAAACCGTCCCTAGTAGCACAAAATATTTATCTTATATTATCTACATATTTAACGAATATCGTACATTTCATAAATATTTAGCAGACATTTGAAATATTTGCAAAATGTACGATATTCGTTAAATATATAGAAAATATATGACAAATATTTTGTGCTACTAGGATATTTTCCACAAACATTAAATGGAATACGTGTTCAGGAAACCAAAGGATCCTTTAAGAAGAATTAGATTTATTGTGTGCCGCTCGTTAAAGAAGGGCTTAAAAATATTCAAATTTTCGCTGTCAATTGATACTGAAGTTTTTCTACTCACAAGAAAGGTATCCCAGGTCGATCTCTCCGACTTCATTTCTTTTATAATATGTTATAGTAGACTAAAAACTAAGCGACACGTATTTTTTTTATCTGCCATTAAACACTTTAAGGGGGTGAAACCACCATGCAAAGTAAGGCATGTCAAGGGGCGATATGGCAGTTTCACCCACAAGAACATAACATTTTTTAACCAATCTACCTCGAAAATCTTTCTCATAACGAGAAATGAAAAATATAATTTTCTCAATTAAAGAAAAAAATAGGGAGTGAGCGTTCGGGGGTAGTTGCTCCGGCCAATATTGTTTTTTTTCGGAAAATCCAAAGACACGTATTTCCTTCGTGTTCATACACAATATATATATTTTTCAGATTTCTAGACACGAATTTGACAATTTTTTGCATAAACGTAATCATATTTAGGGGTGGCTCCTTAATTTTTTTTTAATTGAGAAAATTATATTTTACATTTCTCGTTATGAGAAAGCTTTTCCAGGTGGACTGGTTAAAAAATATGATGTTCTTGTGGGTGAAGCTGCCAAATCGCCCCTTGACCTGCCTTATTTTGGATGGTGGTTTCACCCCCTTAAAGTGTTTAATTGCAGATAAAAAAAAATACGTGTCGCTTAGTTTTTAGTCTGCTATAACATATTATAAAAGAAATGAAATCGGAGAGATCGACCTGACATACCTTCCTTGTTGGGCCTGACAGGTAATTGCTATCTTAAAGAGAAAGAAATACATAAATAACCGGGAAGATTTCTTCCTTGGACAAAACTGTATTGTCAGGGAGAATCGCCTTTCTTTCCGAAAATGCTCCTCCGGTTGTCGTGCAATTAGACTCCCTCGTTACACAAAGGTCTTTGAGGGGGATCTTACGGATGAACAAGTATTTAGGAGGACGTTGCGATAATTACCTGAAACTCGGATTCCTTCTCCAGGAGTTGCTTTCGGAACTTCTGGTTGGCGACGGTTGCATCTTTTAAACGTTCTTCCAGTTCGCTCGCTGTCGAGTCCCTTCGTGTTTTAGAATTTGGCCTCAGGGTTGCCCTAATTCTTTTGTCGATTGCACCCTGAGGATTCCTACGAAGTTCTATCAACTGAAAGGTCAACGGGAAAAAATGCCTTGAATAACAGTCGTGACACGCTTTGATTTTAAGTAGTGATTCTTTTGATACACAATGTGGCAATTTTGGTTCCCCGTAAATGATAATTAAGTTTGTTAGATTTTAATAAATTAATATTCGCTGTATTTATGCTACTGGAAGAGGAAATCGGAATGGACGAGATACTTTTCGTTGATACACAAACTGACACATTTTGTATTCTGTAAGTGATAGTTAATTGATTTTAAGTAGCGAGTTTCTTAATACACAATATGACACTTTTGATATACTGTGAGTGATAGTGAATTGATTTTAAGTAGCGATTTTGTTGATACACAGTATGACACTTTTGATATACTGTGAGTGATAGTGAATTGATTTTAAGTAGCGACTTTGTTGATACACAATCTGACACATTTTATATTCTGTAAGTGATAGTGAATTGATTTTAAGTAGCGATTTTGTTGATATACCATATGACACCTTTGGTATACTGTGAGTGATAGAAAAGTGATTTTAAGTAGCGACTTTGTTGATACACAATATGGCAATTTTGGGACCATGTTTAACTGTACCATGTAGGTACAATTATCAAAGGCTCTGATATGAGAAACGAAAGGGTGAGGACAATTTTACGACAATTTAGAACACTCTGGTAATCGCTTAACTCGCATTTGACCGAGATAAAGGCAAAAAAAGTGTTGTATGCACTTCTGTTCCAAAACCATGGGAATACGAGGTCTCGGAGTGAAAATTTAATTGACCTGGAAATCACAGATGGCGTAAGGGGTCCCTCTGCAGTCAATTAGGGCCCCAGAAAGCATGAATCCAGAGAATTTCTGGAGTGGTACTTCGATTTCTTAATAATTATTGCACGAAAACAACAGCTGGAGTATGCCATTTGGTACAATACCCAATATAATTCGACCCAGCTATCAATATAAAAACGAACGTCGGCAACGTAGGCATTTAGAAAAATCTTCTTTATCGACGTCGATCAAGTTCCTCGACGTGTTTCACTTCACCTTAACCCCTTTAAACTAATTCCTTTCCCAAAGCCAGACGATGAACATAAATCCTGCTAGAGGCAAGTATCAAAATGAATGAAATGCATATGTCTCGAAATTAAGGATGATCACCTTCGGGACGAAAACGAGGCAAAGGGTGCCCGTGCTGCAGAAGATGATGAAGACCGCCAGGATGACGAAGAGGGCGTCCTGCTTGTCGGAGAGCAGGAAGCTGATGGCAGCCCCGATGACACACATGATGACAACATTGTATATGCTCAGTCCGACATACTTGCTGTCATTCAGGGCTGGTATGCTGACATGTCTCGTTTCCCAGGCGAGGAAAGCTCCGAATATCTGGAAGACATCGACTCGTTGCAATTTTTGGTAAATGTGGGGTTTAGGGGTCCACCTCCGATGACCTTGACCTTGGCGTATATTGTCAAGGTCAACCTCCTGAATCACTTCCACAAAGTTTTATCTGTTAAAATGTTATTAAGAAAATAATCTTGATGAATCGAAAGTACACTGTCGACCCTCGGTGATAATTTAAAGTTTCAGTACGTAGTGTACACGCGTTGTACGAAAATGTTATTAACAAAATAATTTTGATGAATCGAAAGTACGTTGTCGACCCTGGGTGTTTATTTAAAGTCTCAGTACATAGTGTATACGCGTTGTACATAAATGTTATTAACAAACTAATCTTGATGAATCGAAAGTACGCTGTCGACCCTGGGTGTTAATTTAAAGTCTCAGAACGTAGTGTATATGTTACGGTGAAACACCGAAATCTGGAGAATGTCGACTTTCACCGGTGAATGTCAACATTCACATAGTCGCTTCGTGTATGTCCGAAATATTTGCTAAATACCCTTATTTCTTACTTACACCGGTAAATGTTGACATTCACCGGTGTGTGATTGTCGACACACACTGGAGAGGGTCCGAATGTATGTCCGAAATATTTGCTAAATACCCTTATTTCTTACTTACACCGGTAAATGTTGACATTCACCGGTGTGTGATTGTCGACACACACTGGAGAGGGTCCGAATGTACAACAATGTAATGAAATATTCGATCTTTCACCGACGTATTTGGTATCTGTTGACATTCACCGGTGAAAGTCGACATTCTCCAATTTCGGTCATTTACGGTAACATATACGCGTTGTACGTAAATGTTATTAACAAACTAATCTTGAAGAATCGAAAGTACGCTGTCGACCCTGGGTGTTAATTTAAAGTCTCAGAACGTAGTATATACGCGTTGTACTAAAATGTTATTAACAAAATAATCTTGATGAACTGAAAGTACGTTGTCGACCCTGGGTGTTTATTTAAAGTCTCAGTACATAGTGTATACGCGTTGTACATAAATGTTCATACACTTACTGTTCTCTTTTGATTTCTCCTGTCGAGATGCTGTTATCACTTGTAGTCGTTATCTCGCTAAATAATTATTTAAAAGAAGATACCATTTCGGTGATTCTATTAACGCTTTCTTTGAAATCATGAGTTCGATGTATCCGTTAGAATATAATTAGATAATTAAATATCATTAAATGAATTAGAATCTAATGTATTGTTGTAGGAGATGGCCGCATTTTAACTATTAACCTAACCTACATCCAAATCAACTTAAATTCATTCAAAAAATGTTGAAAATGTTAACGTATCTTTAACTTTATGTATCGCATTTCTAATGTTTGGAATCATTTAGTTGAGTTAACGTGGATTTGGGTTAGATTAATAGTTAGAATCCGATCGCTGTGAGGCAGCTCAACTTAAATCCAACCTAACCTAACCTAAATCCAAATCAACTCAAATTCATTCGAAAAATATCGAAAATATTCACGTATCTTTATCTTTATATATCACATTTAAAATGTTTCGAATTATTTAGTTGAGTTAATGTGGTTTTGGGTCAGGTTAATTGTTAAAATCCGGTCACCGCGAAGCGACCAACTACCAATTACTTGCAATAATACACGAGTCTTTAGATGTATATTCAACAACGAGAAACATATAAACGAACATCGAACGATGGCTAAAATCTTGTTGAGGTTGCTCAGGAGGGTGACCTTGACAATGTATGTCAAGGTCAAGGTTAAATGTACCCCCAGTGCCGAAAACGTATGTTCAATTTATCAAAATTGGTTTGTTAATAGCTTTTTAACAAACAACGAGCGACGGCTAAAGCCTCGTGGGGGTTACTTCGGTGGGTGACCTTGACATTGTATGTCAAGGTCAAGGTTAAATGTACCCCCAGTGTCGAAAAAGTACGTTCAATTCATAAACATTGTTTCGTTAATAACTTTTTAACAAGCAACGAGCGACGGTTAGAATCTTCTGGAGGTTGCTCAGGCGGGTGACCTTGACAATATATGTCAAGGTCAAGGTCATCGAAGGTAGGTCCCCTATACTCCACATTTACCCAATTTTCGACTTCTCTCTCTACAGGGTGTCTCAAAACTCTCGACAGTTCTTTTAGAGGCTGAAGGAGGGTACCATTTTTAATTGAAAGTTTCTCTTCCATTATGTTTTTTCGATAATTATTTACCGAATTATAACGTAATGAAGCTGACCAGTTCTGTTTCATGTGCAGTGCTGATATAATAGGCCCCATACATTAATCTTCTTCGATTTAATTTTAAAAATGTTGACAAATCAGGCAACTAACGGATTAACGATCCAACAAGAAAATTAACTTAATCGACTGCGGCTTTGAAAAAATTAACGTAGGCCTCGCACGTTATTGGTCAATTTCATCGCGTTCCCTAGCAGCAAAAAATATTTGCCTTATATTTTCTACATATTTAACGAATATCGTACAATTCGTAAATATCTAGCAGTTCAAATATTTGGAAAACATTTACTTCAAAATATTATTTTCATAATATTTTTGTAATATTCACTCCACGTGTTTTACAATACCCAATATAATTCGACCCAGCTATCAATATAAAAACGAACGTCGGCAACGTAGGCATTTAGAAAAATCTTCTTTATCGACGTCGATCAAGTTCCTCGACGTGTTTCACTTCACCTTAAAACAGTGGAATAAAAATATTGTAAAAATTTGTCATGTTTTTTGATACCAAATAAGGGTCCGACAATAATCGAAAAGCAAAAAAATCTATTTTTATTATCCGTTGATAAATTATTTAAAGTAAATATGTCATTGAAAATTTCAGGAAGTAATGTAGATTCGTTTTTAAAATTCCTATTATATCATAAAAAACCTGTTACTTGATATATTTATCAAAAATTGCAAACAAATATGTGAAAATTATTCTATGCTGCTAGGGTTATAACTGGATTGGTACCGGTCGGAGAGAAAAATGGAAAAGGCACTTTTGACTGAAAATGTCATCTTCTTTCTTTATCTAAACGGTTTGACGAGTGTTTCGGAACATCCTGTGCAGGAAGCGGATCCTGCTAGGAGAGGGTCCTTTCATGAAAATTATAGCTGTATCTTACTAGGAAGGTACCCCAAGTCGATCTCTCTGCTTTGATTTTTTTTATATGTTATAGTAGACTAAAAACTAAGCGACACGTATTTTTTTTTATCGGCCATTAAACACTTTAAGGGGGTGAAACCACCATCCAAAGTGAAGCATGTCAAGGGGCGAATTGGCAGTTTCACCCACAAGAACATAATATTTTTTAAGCAACCCACCTGGAAAAGCTTTCTCATAACGAGAAATAAAAAACATAATTTTCTCAATTAATAAAAAAAATTACGGGGTGAGCCACCCCTAAATATGATTACATTCATGGAAAAAATGGTCAAATTCGAGTCTAATAATCGGAAAACAAATATATGTTGTGTATGAACACCAAGGAAGCCTGACGTGTCTTTGAGTTTCCCGAAAAATAATATTGGCCGGGACAACTACCCCCGAGCGCTCACCGCTGTAAGGGGTGGCTCACCCCTTAATTTTTTTTTTAATTGAGAACATTATATTTTTCATATCTCGTTATGAGAAAGCTTTTCCAGGTGGATTGGATGAAAAATATTATGTTCTTGTGGGTGAAACTGCCAAATCGCCCCTTGAAATGCCTTACTTTGGATGGTGCCCCAGCAGCACAAAATATTTGTCCTATGTTTTCTATATATTTAACGAATATCGTACATTTTGTAAATATTTAGCAGACGTTTGAAATATTTGCAAAACGTTTACTTTAGAATATTACCCCTATAATATTTATATAATATTAGCTNATAATATTCTAAAGTAAACGTTTTGCAAATATATCAAATGTCTGCCAAATATTTACAAAATATACGATATTCGTTAAATATATAGAAACTATAAGACAAATATTTTGTGCTACTAGGGGCTGAATTGATCGAATAGTTAAATAATTGCAAGTCGGTGACGTAATTGTACTCCACGCCGAAAGTATAAGATAATTATTAATCGCAGTCGCTAGTTCTACATAACTTTCATTGTAAACATTCTGCGGAGTACATTATTTTTTTTAAATTCAACACCTCAATATGTGATAGATTTTGATATGCAACTAATTTTATTTAATGATTAACTGTTCACGACTCACACTTTACCGAGGTTTCGAGAGATAATGTTCTTTCGATTTTATTGATTTAATCGTAACTTACACTCTAAGAGTTTCTCTTGGAAAATTGCTCTACGTGGAATTTATCTTTGTAAGCAATGCTAATTCGATAATGTTTTTAATATATTACATGTTTTATGGAAAAGTGGATGATTTCGAAACTCACCCTCTCTTTTGACAATAGGTTCTTGTCTCGGGACTGTCAACCTGTCCATCGCTTCTTGTGTGTCGGCCACGGACTCTTCATCTAATCTCCTCAGGTACGTCTGGAAAATTATTATTACATTATTATTGCATACACAGGCATCCCTCAATTTACTATTAATATCCATTCCACGTGGATTCGATTTACGGTAATGAAAATCGCATAAATAAAGTCCTTCAGGACAAAAGAAAGAATATTGTTTATGAAAGCTAGTATATATTGGGTTGTTCAGAAAGTAATTTCGTTGTTTCCCAACAGAGGACTTAATTTTTTTTTTCACGGNATTGAGATTTTCAAGAAATATTTCAGATATCTTCGAATGAAATCTACAGGACATCTTAAAAAATCTGTCGCTTGGGATATTTAGAAAAAGTTGTAAAAAATATTTAGAAATTATTCTATGCTACTAGAGTGGTTTCACCCCCTTAAAGTGTTTAATGGCAGGTAAAAAAAAATACGTGTCACTTAGTTTTTAGTCTACTATAACATTATAAAAGAAATGAAATCGGAGAGATCGACCTGGGAAATCTTCCTTGTTAGTCTCTCTCGTGGAAGATCCTGTAACACACTCACCATCAGGAGACCTTTGTAAGCGTATATGCTTACTAGGAACACCGTCATTCGATTACTCTGACAGTACTCGTTCTCCGGTATGATAATGATGTCCTCGCTGGAAGGATGCGGCTGGAATTACAGAAGGTCCTTTTGATTCAGTATCGTAATCATCCTCGGTCGAATCGCACCCTGAGATGCGATTCGGCGGAAGGGCGAATCGAATTAGGCGTCCGAATGACGGTAAATGCGCAATTGTTATTAACAATACCCGAAAGGTATATGTATATCATTTTAGGAAGTGTTAATTAACGAATGATCGACAGCGTTTAAACTTCCCGTGGGATTTTAATTCCATAATAATTGTCTGGTTATTTCGCGAGAAGGAGATATGAGATGGTTATTTTTTGTCCGGCTTTGAAGATGCCCTTCGATGATAAGGGTGATTGGGATATGATTAAAAGTAACTTATGAGTAGACGCACATAAGGGTTCATCTGCTTAGTGGCCCTGAAAAATGGATCGGCGACCTGCCACGTGGTCATGATCACCAAGTCAATGAGGAGGAGTACTCCAACGACCATGAACAATTGATAGTCTTTTATCACCTGGAAACATTGCAAATATAAGGTATTATTTTCAGGCAAACATGATATGAGCCGCTCAGTGCACACATTGATTAACTCCATAAAATAAAAAATTAAGAAATGCGATGAAGTAATGTAGATTCGTTTTTAAAATTCCTATTATAATATAACTTCAAATATATAATGTACAATACATAAATACAGTTATAGTTTTCATCTAACGGTATATGAAATTAATAAGAAAGAATAGCCAAAAAATAATCGTCTGTATTTTATATCGACAAATGTTTTTGCAGGTATTAAATTTCCTCCCCTATTCCTGTATGCCAAACCTTCTGTTCCGTTATGCTTTTGTAAATTTCGTGCCCATTTATCAGGATTAGTTTGTTGGGGAATTTGTACCGTTGCAATCGGATGAATCCGAGAAACACGATAAACGTCTTCGAGCACCAGACTTTCTGCTGATAAATCGTATCGAAGAATCATCCCTGCTTTCCACATCCACATTGTTATTAGTTTCACTCATCTAGATTATAACGGTATAATATTTAGTTCTTTAAAAACAATCAGGGGGTAATGTTGAAAAGACCAAAAAATATGTAGTCCGTGTAATATTGGTGAAGTATACGGTGACATTCAGCGTGAGAGATCACCGTTATACTAACTACCGTCTGCATTGCGCTTCTTTCTATCCGTTTGCTGATGCGATTTTATTACTCATATTGTTGAAAGGGGGAAAGCATCTTCGGCTGTTTAAAAAAAAAAAGCGTCGATGTACGGCCGCAACATATAATCCAATAATACTATACTGCCAGGTATTCCTCTACGATTTACATTAGAGGATGGAGTTAATCAAAATGGCTTCTGAAATAAATTACTTATTATTCAATGCCCAACAAAATTTTGTCGTTTAATGGTGTTAATCTCTATTAATCAGGAAAGATATTATAAATATAAAAAGTTATGACTGTACCAAGTGCTTTGACCCCTAAATTTAAGATTTTTCAAAAAGTGGAGTTAGTCGATGTGTGCACTGAGCGGCTCATATAGCGATTTCAATCGTTAGGATTTGTGTAGAGTATTTAATCCCATCCAAAATATAAGTTACTATTTGTTACCACATTAAAATAAAGAACTTTATAACTTTCACCAACGATTTGACCATTCAGATGTACATAGGCTGACAGTTTCGTACCACCTGAAAGGTGATGTGAAAGTGGCGTCGGAGAGGTTTTGTTTATAAAACTTTTCTCCCAACTCGGTTTACCGAATAGTTTGAAACTTTACAACGTGAATGGGGGGACTATAAGGAAGGTCCTGAAACTCATGAAATATCAATTCTTTTCAAATTTGTTTATTGGTATTTTAACAACAGTTTATAAGAAATGAAATCTCGCGAGTTACAGAACCTACCTTAGGGTCTCCATATTCACGTTTTAGAGTATGAAACGATTTGAGACACCCTGTTCGTAGAAAAAGTTTATGAACGATTGAGCTTCTCGGTGCCACTTTCACATCCCCTTAAAGGAATCAAGTTAGGGTTCAGTTAAGGTTTTCTGCACAATGCCCTAAAACGTTTCGGACAGTCCCCTAGCAATAGAGGTACAAATGGAATTTCTTTTTCTACTCAAGACGAAAGATCTACAGCGAAGCTAATATTTCTCCCGGCTTGGAGGATTACTCACCTTTTTATTGAGCTTTACATCCGTGAAGATGGAGTGCACGCGCCAGGTCTTGGAGAACATGGATCCGAATGCGAGGGAGAAGCCCGACATTAACAACCAGGCCCTGGCTGTGCATATGTAGGGGAAGGCGGTTACACTTGACAACTGCGAGTCTAGCCCCAGAAAAATCACACTACTGTAGGACAGCATGCACCCCACGATAATGAGGTTGTTCAGGTGTGGCGACGACATTTTTATGTACCTGGAAGAGAGAACGAGGTTTCCAGAAATTCTTACCGCGAAGGAAGCTAGAATCGTCGATAAGGTTTGTAGTAACTAGATATTTAGCGCTAATTCCTAAGCTATTGGGTTGTTCGGAAAGTAATTTCGTTTTCTTTTTATGAAAATGAAAGACGATTTTCTTATAGCGAATAAATATGTTATTGAATTATATATTGTCCATTCCGGTCCAATACCTTTTGCCATCTTTCTGGCAGGAGCATGATTCCACGCTCATAAAATGTTTGGTTTTTGCTGTCAAAAACTGAGCTAGGTGATTTTTGACCTCCTCATTCGAAGTAAAGGTTTTACCGTCTAACAAATTTTGTAGAGATCGGAACAAGTAATAATCAGAAGGTGCCAGATCTGGAGAATATGGTGGGGGTGGCAGGATATCCCATCCAAGCTGTAGAAGCTTTTGGCGAGTTAAGAAACTTGTATGAGGTCTCGCATTATCTTGGCGAAACCCTACACCTTTTCTATTGATCAATGCTGGTCTCTTCCGTTTAAGTGAATCATTCAATTTGTCCAGCTGGGGACAGTACACTTCAGAATTGATCGTTGGGTTGTTCGGTAGAATCTCAAAAAAAACGATTCCTTTGAAATCCCCCCAAACAGATACCATCACCTTTTTTTGATGAATTTCGACTTTCGAAGTTCTTTGAGCCGGTTCATCTTCTTTACTCCATGATCTCTTGCGGGTAACATTGTTGTAGACAACTCATTTCTCGTCCCCAGAGATGATGCGCTTCAAAAATGGATCATATTTTTGACGTTTGAGAAGCAAATCACAGACGTCAATGCGATGACACAAATTTCTTTCCGGAAGAGAATCCATATGTCGAGCTTTGAGATTAAACCTAGGCGTTTCAAATGATCACGAACGGTCGAATTCGATAAATTTAATCTCTCAGAGATTTCACGAGTTGTTATTCGCCGGTTTGCATCAATTAATGCCTTCATTGTGTTTTCATCAGCTTTAAGTGGCCTTCCAGAACGTGGGGCATCTTCGATATAAAAATTGCCGGATCGAAATTTTGCAAACCAGTTTTGACCCTGGCGTTCCGTCGATACATCTTCTCTATACACGTCGGATCATTTTTTTCTTGCTTGAACAGCATTTTTACCTTTTCGATAGTAAAAAAGTAAAATACGCCGAAAATGCCGCTTTTCACTTTCCATATTTGAAAGGGTACCAACCAAAAACTACTGCATAGAATCAATCAAACTTTTTCACAAGCGAGCCTTGCTAGATCAGCTGTCCAAATATATAATGATTATGCGGCTTAAGTGTGAAGTTGGCCGTGAAATAAAAAATTAAGTCCTCTGTTGGGAAACAACGAAATTACTTTCCGAACAACCCAATACTTGTACCATTAGTTTTGTAAGACGTTCGGCGAGGTCTGCCAGGACGCGCCTGGTATACCATAGAGTAATAAAGTCGGCAGGGAGTTCTCCAAAGGGCAGCATGGACGTTTTCCTCTGTTGTTTAAGATCTGCTTTAAAACGTGCAACGCACGTGCTTTTTGTAAACGATCAACGGTATCCGACCAGCGGGATACAGAGGTTTTAAGCCGACACGAAGCGAAAAGGTTCGGCAGTTCCAAACCGACGACGACGACGACGACGACGATTACGACGGGCATAAGCTATATGTGCCCATAATTATGAAAGTGGTCTAAGTCATATATTTTTTGTTTCGAAAGTACTTTGAATTAATTTAGTTTAAAATAATGTGGCGTGAAATAACTGATAAACTCATTTTTTTTTCAATTTTTACTTTGACCACTTTCATAATTATGGGCACATATAAGACGGGAAGTCCTTAAAGACGACGTGTGTTCAGTTCTTTTTGTTAATAAACGTTATTTTACCTATTACCATCCAAAAAAGACTTTCGACACTGTCTCTCCTTCGCGATTGTAGTATCCCTACAGGTTGGATAACAAAAGTCGGAGTATGAGCAACACTGAAAATTGACATATTTGTTCACGAAATGTACTAAACTTTTGTGGGTCTGATAATGGGGTTCAGGTGCGGTGACATTTTTATGTACCAGGAAGAGAGAACAAGATTTCCATAAATTCTTATCTCGAAAGAAGCTTTATAGAATCGTCGATAAAATTTTACAGGAAATATCGGTGTACGGGCTACAATAAAAATTGCTATATGGTATATTCCTGTATCTGAAGGTCTTTTGAACAACACTTGTTACATATCATGTTATTCCAGTGTTATGTAAGTGTAAGATAGTGTGCTTGGGGATAGCTGTTAGAACGAGTTGAGGGTGTTACCTCTGTTCCCTCTATCGGAACATCTTTTGAACAACATTTGTTACATGTCATGTTATTCCAGTGTTATGTAAGTGTAAGATAGTGTTTGTTGGGGGATAGCTATCAGAACGAGCCGGGGGTGTTACCTCTGGTTCCTCGACCTGAACATCTTCTGAACAATATTTGTTACATATCATGTTATTCCAGTGTTAAGTAACTGTAAAATATGGTGCCCGGGGATAGCTATTAGAACGAGCAAGGGGTGTTCCCTCTGGTTCCTGTATCTGAACATCTTTTGAACACTATTTGTTACATATCATGTTATTCCAGTGTTATGTAAGTGTAAGATAGTGTTTGTTGGGGGATAGCTGTTAGAACGAGCCAGGGGTGTTACCTCTGGTTCCTGTATCTGAACATCTTATGAACAATATTTGTTACATATCATGTTATTCCAGCGTTATGTAACTGTAAGATAGTGTCTTCGGGGATAGTTATTAGAACGAGCCAGGGGTGTTACATCTGGCTCCTCGACCTAAACATCTTTTGAACAATATTAGTTACATATCATGTTATTCCAGTGTTATGTAACTGTAAGATAGGGTGCTTGGGGATAGTTATTAGAACGAGCCGGTGGTGTTACCTCTGGTTCCTGTACCTGAACATCTTTTGAACAATATTTGTTACATATTATGTTATTCCAGTGTTATGTAACTATAAGATAGTGTGCTCGGGGATAGTTATTAGAACGAGCCAGGGGTGTTACTTCTGGTTCTTGTATCTGAACATCTTATGAACAATATTTGTTACATGTCATGTTATTTCAGTGTTATGTAACTGCAACATAGTGTGCTCGGGGATAGCTATTAGAACGAGCCAGGGGTGTTACCTCTGGTTCTTGTACCTGAACATCTTTTGAACAATACTTGTTACACATCATGTTATTCCAGGGTTATTTAACTATAAGATAGGGTGCTCGGGGATAGTTATTAGAACAATCTGGGGGTGTTACCTCTGGTTCCTGTATCTGATGTTTATGGCGAGAAAGATGGCTGCCATGACGATACCGATGCTCGCAATGGCGGCGAGAACCGCGTAGATCGTGATGTTCACCATCGAGTGTTCGATTATGTGGACGGTTCGATCCTTCGGGGGGGACCTGCCCCTCCATACCAAGGGTTGACCTCTGCTCAGATCTAGGTTACCCGTCACGCCGTTGTACTCGCCGACCTTAACCTCACTTCCGCCTGAAATGACATTATTCTATTTTCAGTTTCTCCCTCCCGGAGTTCTCAGTTAATATTTATTCTTGTCAAACGAGTCACGTTCCCAATAATATCGGAATAAATATGGGAACTGTTATTATTTTTTATTAAACGGTTATATATGAAATTAGGGGTCTACTGAATGAAATAATAAATGTTTGAGTTGAAATCCTGGCAAAATCAATTAGTCACATGTTGCAATTAGGAAGTAAATCCTGAATTCATGCGTTTATGGAGCAACTTATGTATTAACTGCATTATCGACGGTTATATTAAACGGGTATATATGAAATTAGGGGTCTACTGAATGAAATAAAAAATGTATGAGTTTCAATCCCGGCTAGATCAATTAGTCACATGTTGCAATTAGGAAGTAAATCCCGGATTCTGTCGTTTATGGAGCAACTTATGTATTAACTGTATTATCGATGGTTATATTAAACGGTTATGTATGAAATTAGACGTCTACTGAATGCAATAATAAATGTTTGAGTTTCAATCCTGGCAAAATCAATTAGTCACGTGTTGCAATTAGGAAGTAAATCCCGGATTCATGCGTTTATGGAGCAACTTATGTATTAACAGCATTATCGAGGGTTAACTTAATTTTTTCATTAAATTTTTCATTAAGCGGTTATGTATGGATTTATATGTCTACTGAATGAAATAATAAATGTTTGAGTTTTGATGCCGGCAAAATCAATTAGTCACATGTTGCAATTAGGAAGTAAATCCCGGATTCATGCGTTTATGGAGCAAGTTATGTATTAACTGCATTATCGACTGTTATATTAAACGGTTATATATGAAATTAGGCGTCTACTGAATGAAATAATAAATGTTTGTTTCAATCCCGGCAATATTAGTTCCTCACTTCCGTCTACGAGGTCAGATGGCGCTGCAAACGCCATCTAATTTCTCCGATTAGAGTGTCAACCCCCTGGTGGTTAAATGCTCAGCATCGTCATTTCACTCGATCGCGTTTTCAGGAAATCGGAAGGAGACATATCGAAAATAGAAATCGCTGGATCGTGGGAATCCTTCAATGACAACGAGCTGTGTCATGACATGTGGGGATGCGGAAGTTTCCGGGACCGTGGGAAAGCCTCAGGTGAAAACAGACAGGTTAGGTTGCAGAGAGAAAAGGAAGAAATGTATACGGATCCTTCCCGGGGAATCCTTCGATGATGATTGTCCTGGATTTCGAGAAAGCTCACCAGGATAAGTGACGGTTCCATCTAGGAATCCCTCCCAGATAACACCATCGTACCTATGAATATTCCTTAAATCTTTTTCTATACTCTGGACATTTGGAATATTTAGTGAATATTCTGTATAAACATTCATAAGCCAGAATATGCATTGAATATTCTCAAAAAGGTTTCTATGAATGTTTAAAATAATTATTCCTTGATTCTGTAGTAAATATATTAAATTATTTTCGTTTTCCTAACAGTCCAATGTAGAATCCAGTTTTCACCCTGGTTACCACATAGTAGAAAATATAAGGAATATTTTCATTTACAGAATGATAGTTATAACATCTAAGTTGCTTCAATATTTTCATCGGACTGTAGAATAGTTCCATGAACATCGAGCGCTTTAATTTATCAAATAAAATACTTATCTACTGCCGCGTATCAACTACTATACATTCATAAGCCAGAACATGCTTTGAATATTCTTAAAAAGGTTTGTATGAATGTTTAAAATAATTACTCCTTGATTCTGCGGTAAATATATTGAATTTTCGTTTTTGGACCCAAACAGCATAAAATACTCATTGAATATAGAAAAGAAGTTGGAAAATATTCCTCATGTATATTCGACATTGGAATGATATTTTAAGTCCAATATTAAATTACGTACATATGATAATGTTTCCCAAATATAGTCTAAATATTTAATGTATTATATCAGGCGGCATTGCACAAATAACGCAATAGATTGTTGAAGTCATAAAAGAATAATCACAATATTCTCCAAAAAATAAAAAAAAAGATGATACACTGAGAAAATATCCCATTAAACCAAAGAAATATTTTTTTAATTCCAAGAATAATTATTTCACTGAAATAAATTGTCATAATTCTGAATAAACGATGCATTCATATTATTCGAGTTCATTTGAGCCGAATAATCTTTGAATTAACAAAATATTTCCTGGGTTTTACTTAAAGAAACATTTCCTTGGTACTATTTAAAGAAATATTTCCTTGGTACTATTTATAGAAATATTTCCTTGATACTATTTAAAGAAACATTTCTTTGGTACTATTTAAAGAAGTATTTCCTTGGTACTATTTAAAGAAATATTTCCTTGATTTAAAGAAACATTTCCTTGATACCATTTAAAGAAATATTTCCTTGGTACAATTTAAAGAAACATTTCTTTGGTACTATTTAAAGAAGTATTTCCTTGGTACTATTTAAAGAAATATTTCCTTGATACTATTTAAAGAAACATTTCCTTGATACCATTTAAAGAAATATTTCCTTGGTACAATTTAAAGAAATATTTCCTTGATACTATTTAAAGAAATATTTCCTTGGTACTATTTAAAGAAATATTTCCTTGGTACTATTTAAAGAAATATTTCCTTGGTACTATTAAAAAAATATTTCCTTGGTACCATTTAAAGAAACATTTCCTTGGTACTATTTACAGAAATATGTCCATGGTTCAATGTAATTTTTTTCTTAGTGTAGGATTCAGCTGTTGTGCGTTTTATCATCGGAATTTTAACCGGATCTTAAATTTCGATCGTTTGACTCGTTTTTCCGTGAAATCGCGCGTAACTTTCCGATATTCCGGGTAAATTCGAAACGCGAGGCGCGGCCATAGAATTTTCCTGCTGAAAAAAATATTAAATTCCCGTAAATCGGGCCGATCGCGTTTTTGTTGAGCATTACAGCGCAGATTCAGCAGCGGTGACTGTTATTAACGCGTTTGACGTCACGATATCCCGGAAAATGCGCGATATGAGATATCACGAGCTCCCTTTACCGCTCGTTACATCTCGTTGCGATATTCAAAATGGAGGAACATTTGCGCCATAGAGCTTATAGACATGAATAAGCCACAGTAGGAGTGAGGGTAGGTTGAGGAGGATTTCGCGTTATGATTTTCAACATGTAGGAACATTTGTGCCATAGAGCTCGTAGACATGAAGAAGCAATAGTAGGAGTGGGGATAGATTGAGGAGGATCTCGCGTCGCTATTTTCAAAATGGAGGAACATTTGCGCCATAGAGATTATAGACATGGAGAAGCAATAGTAGGAGTGGGGGTAGGTTGAGGAGGATCTCGCGTCGCGATTTTCAAAATGGAGGAACATTTGCGCCATAGAGCTTATAGACATGAAGAAGCAATAGTAGGAGTGGGGGTAGATTGAGGAGGATCTCGCGTTGTAATTTTCAAAATGGAGGAACATTTGCGCCATAGAGCTTATAGACATGAAGAAGCAATAGTGGGAGTGGGGGTAGGTTGAGGAGGTTAGACAGAGAGGTCCCTTTCTCATTCCAAGTTGTTCCGTCGCGTCGTCAACGTGAGCGATTGTTCCTGTCCTCAGGGCGTAAATCTGGGACCTCGCATAATATAATATATAATATCTCATTAACAATTAAATGTTATCCAACAATTTGGTCAATATGCCTGATCTCCTCCATATCCAATAAAATGTATCGACAAACAATCACAATTGCAACGTTTCATTTCTACGATAGATTCCATGCAACTCTGCACTTTTTAACGTTTCACCGTAAAAAAAAAAAAAGTGAAAGACGGCTGAAGAAACATTTCCTCGGGGGCGGATTATTTCGCTGGCTTGAGAACGACGAATCCGGAAAAAATGTCTCTGCATTTATGCAACAATGTCGCCAAGAGGTGTGCGGGCATATATTGAAAAATTCTCATTATCTTCCTCACAATTAAACATTACCAACAAATTTGGTCAATGTGCCTGGTCTTCTCCATATCCCATCAATTGTATCGATAATCACATTCTCAACGTTTCATCTTCCCAATAGATTCCATGCAACTCTGCACTTTTTAACGTTTCACCGTAAAAAAAAAAAGTGAGAGACGGCTGAAGAAACATTTCCTCGGGGGCGGATTATTTCGCCGGCTTGAGGACGTCGAATCCGGAAAAAATGTCTGTGCATTTATGCAACAATGTCGCCAAGAGGTGTGCGGGCATATATTCAGAAATTCTCATTATCTTCCTCACAATTAAACATTACCAACAAATTTGGTCAATATGCCTGGTCTTCATATCCCATAAATTGTATCGATAATCACATTTTCAACGTTTCATCTTCCCAGTGTAGACTCCATGCAACTCTACACTTTTTAACGTTTGACCGAAAGAACAAAAAAAAAAACCGAGAGACAGCGGAGAAACATTTTCTCGGGGGCGGATTATTTCGCCGGCTTGAGGACGTCGAATCCGGAAAAAATGTCTGTGCATTTATGCAACAATGGCTCCTCTCGGCGTGCAGGGGTGCGAGACCTTTCTCGGGCTCTTGGCCCTAAATGCAAGGGTGGATTTCAAGCGACAACAAGCTCGAAAGTCGGCGGCTCTCGGTGTTTTCCGCCGTCACCTCCCTAGAATGTCCTCCCCTTTAAGTCCTGGCATACATCCCGGCAACCTAACCCCTTCCATCCAGCCTCCCTTTCGTAAACACATCTCGCGAGCACCGAGGAACTCTCCCCTTCGGCCCCTCGCCTTTCGGAATCCCCGCGAGCTTCCGCTTCCGGCACTTTTCACCCCCGGACCCTGCCCATTTTCCAAAAGCATCCTTAAGGGGTTACACCACATTGACGCACCCAATAATTACGGTTTTTTTAAGAGTTAAAACGTTATCATCCAATTGGGTTACAGTACGGTATTATACTACTATTGGGTTGTTCGGAAAGTAATTTTGTTTTTTTTTATGAAAATGAAAGACGATTTTTTTATAGCGAATAAATATTTCATTGAATTATACCTTGTCCATTCCGGTCCAATACCTTTTGCCATCTTTCTGGCAGGAGCATGATTCCACGCTCATAAAATGTTTGGTTTTTGCTGTCAAAAAACTGATCCAGGTGATTTTTGACCTCCTCATTTGAAGTATAGGTTTTACCGTCTAAAAAATTTTGTAGAGACCGGATCAAGTAATAATCAAAAAGTGCCAGATCTGGAGAATATGGTGGGGCTGGCAGGATATCCCATCCAAGCTGTACAATCTTTTGGCGAGTTAAGAAATTTGCATGAGGTCTCGCATTATCTTGGCGAAACCCTACACCTTTTCTATTGATCAATGCTGGTCTCTTCTGTTTAAGTGAATCATTCAATTTGTCCAGCTGGTGACAGTACACTTCGGAATTGATCGTTGGATTGTTCGGTAGAATCTCAAAAAAAACGATTCCTTTGAAATCCCACCAAACAGATACCATCACCTTTTTTTGATAAATTTCGGCTTTCGAAGTTCTTTGAGCCGGTTCATCTTTTTTACTCCATGATCTCTTGCGGGTAACATTGTTGTAGACAACCCATTTCTCATCCCCAGGGATGATGCACTTCAAAAATGGATCATTTTCTTGACGTTTGAGAAGCAAATCACAGACGTCAATGCGATGACACAAATTTCTTTCCGGAAGAACACGAGGAATCCATATGTCCAGCTTTGAGATTAAACCTAGGCGTTTCAAATGATCATGAACGGTCGAAATCGATAAATTAAATCTCTCAGCGATTTCACGAGTTGTTATTCACCGGTTTGCATCAATTAATGCCTTCATTGTGTTTTCATCAGCTTTAAGTGCCCTTCCAGAACGTGGGGCATCTTCGATATCAAAATTGCCGGACCGAAATTTTGCAAACCAGTTTTGACCCTGGCGTTCCGTCGATACATTTTCTCCATACACGTCGGATAATTTTTATCGCTTGAACAGCATTTTTACCTTTTCTATAGTAAGAAAGTAAAATATGCCGCAAATGCCGCTTTTCACTTTCCATATTTGAAAAGGTACCAACCGAAAACTACTGCGTAGAATCAATCAAACTTTTTCACAAGCGAGCCTTGCTAGATCAGTTGTCAAAGTATATAATGTTTATGCGGCTTAAGTGTGAATTTTGCCGTAAAAAAAAAAATTAAGTCCTCTGTTGGGAAACAGAGGACTTAATTACGAAACGAAATTACTTTCCGAACAACCCAATATTAAACTCGCTCACTGCGAAAATCGGTGATCGTGCGGTGGGCAGGTGTATAGGTGTAAACGCGTTTTTCTTAAAACTGCATTTTAAAAATCGGTGGGCACTCTAGCTCCGCTAATTTTCAATCAATCGTCTTGATTATTTTTTTATTTTATTCTCGATATGTTTATCTAGCGAAATACGTATGGTTTTTTCAATGTATTGATATTCGCATTTTTTTATGCAACATTAATTAACGAAATTTAGGACAAAATACGTATCTTTCCTTTCGAATCGATGCCATTTTGTGAAAAATGCATATTTTTGAAAACGGCTACGTATTTGGCTAGCTTTTGGGCTACAGAAACTAATTCTTTTTCGTTTATTGTTCTAACTTAAACCTGGACTGAGTTATCGTGCCCACCGCACGATCATCGATTTTCGCAGCGCTCCGGTAAATCGCCTTTCAAGCCGCCATTTTTGTAAATATGAAAAATACAAAAAAGCATTTTCTTGTTTAATAGTAGTATGATACCTTCCTGTACTTTAATTTGGATAAAAACGTTTTAATTCTGAAAGAAAAATTCTTGAGAAACCGTAATTTTTGGGTGGGTCAAAGTGGTGTAACCCCTTAAAGCTCCACAATTCATCGAGAAAGCTCATCTGTTCACCCCCCTCCCGCCTGGCCTGCGGTTTTCGCAAAAATACATAAAACAAGCATACATTTTCCACCACCCCTTTAATCGTGTTAGGGGTTGCCGGAGGAGATGGTCAAATATAGACCCTCGTTTTCCTTTCTTAATAAATTGCATGTCCGATGCCGAGGGGGTGGTAAAGGAGTAAATGTGATTCACTACTTGGATTAACCGAGATTTAGCTTTCAATTTAATCAAACATTTATTTCCCACGATTTTTTGAGATTAAAGCAAGGAATTATCTGCAGCTTTAATATGAATCTTTTGTTATGTTATGTTTTGTCCTAACTTAAATACATAATTAATTTTTTAATCAATTTCATCGCATTTCATTAAAATTATATCTAAGTGCACAAGATGCCAATTAGTATTTGTTTAAAAGGTAATAGTTTATTTGGGCGAAAAGCCCAAATGACATTTCTGGAACCTATGAATGTTCTACGAATATTCACGGCGAATATTTCGTTGTTTCTAGAATATGATGCAAATATTTAAGATATACAATGAATATTCATGGAACGCAGAATGTCTGCCCGGTGGACAATCATACCATATCCACAGGAATATTTGTTCAGATGTTCAAAAAGTATTGTCATACTATTAATAAAAATATTCCATATATATTACTGTAAAATGATCGGGTCACGGATAGTTTTAAATCTAATTAATAAACTTTTACATGGATTTATTGATGTGAAGAACATAAATTGACAATGGCATATAAAAAGTTTAAAAAAAAGCTCGGTAACATTCTTCGGTAAATACTGAACGTTAATAAAAAATCTCACATTTTTCTGTAAAGACTCTTAAGCATATTAAAGTAAAAGAGCTACATTAAGAATAACTTATGATTTAGATAAGTATTTTATTTAATTAATTAGAGCATAGTAAATGAGGTGTACTATGCTTCCTTTCGATGTTCATGGGACTGTTCTACAGTCCGATGAAAATATTTAAGCAATTTAGATGTTATAACTATCATTCTGCAAATTAAAATATTCCTTATATTTTTTATTATGCGGTAAGTATAATAATTTATAAACTATTAGAAATGTTTATTTCTCTTAGATACTTTTATGATTGTTTATTTATATATCGTGGGAGTGCCATCGTACAAATAGTTGANGCAAATTTCTTTAACACTATAATAATTTATAAACTTGTTTATTTAGATATCGTGGGAGTGCCATCGTACAAATAGTTGAATCCATTTGCTCTTGGCTTAAAAAACAATTTCGGTTACAGATAATGACTTTTACACGGTCTTTAAATATTCGATGTAGCGGAAGTTCATAAAAAAGTGATCTTTTACCATTTTTAGGAATTCATGCATGAAACTATCTGAAACTTCGCCATCAATTTATACGGAGCAGGGGCAGTTTTTAATTAATTTTTCATTAAAAATGTATTACCGGAATAAAATTTGTAAAATCGATGAAGATTTATATGTATATAAGGGGCAAGCCGTGAGGCAATTTGCGTAAATTGCTGAATTAATGTTATATGGATTTTAGATATTCAGCGTGGCCGGTTGAATAATTTCCAATATTTGAATATCACTTCCGAAGATACAATAATTAAGCGCAATGCACCTGCGTTAATACTGCACAACGTGAGGCGCAAAAAAGAGGGAAAGAAATTCATTTTATTCGCCATCGACGAACTCCTAGCGAAGCTCGTTGCAGAATATTTTTGTTATAAAAAGAAAAATTCGCTTATAGTGCAAAAAAGCGTCGCAAAAAAACCACTGAAACGGGCGGCGTATTTTTCTTTTATTTCAGATTACACGTTATCTGAACCGTGTTTCCGGAAAACGATGGATGGCAGAGAAAAACTGATGGTTTGCGTTTTAACCCGGCTTGTTGAATGTACACAATGTACACGTATGTAAACATTTATACGTACTCTGAAACTGCTTCAGCAAGATGTACGCTTTTCTCTCGTTGTCGTAGAATCGCACGGGACCCTGGAATCAAAAATACATTACTCAATATGAATACAGTATTAACACTAAACGTACCGAGATTTAGTATATACCTAATTGTACCGCAACAGGTCGAATTACCGATTTATAGATAAGGTCTTTATTTTTCCAGATTTAATGGAGAAATATTGATTTTAGTGAGGAAATATTAAGGTGAAGAGAAACCCTCTTCAAATCAGTCGATTCGAATACAACACTTTTTTTTAAGGGTATTAGACCAAACTGTCTGAAACTTTGACACATCATTCCTGATCATCTAAGAATTGTCCTGACACATTCGAAATTTGGATTTTTGGACAAAATTTTTTAACTTAGCCCAGACCAGAACCAAAATGGCGTTGAGCTCTCATATTTCGATCGACATACAATTATCGAAGGTTCCGATATGGGAAACGGAAGGGTCAGGACAATTTTACGACAATTTAGAACACTCTGGTAATCGTCAAACTCGCATTTGAACGAAATAAAGGTAAAAAAAGTGTTGTATGCGCTTCTATGCTAAAACCATGGGAATACGAGGTCTCGGAGTAAACATTTAATTGACCTGGAAATCACAGATGGCGCAAGGGGTCCCTCTGCAGTCAATTAGGGCCCCAGAAAGCATGAATCCAGAGAATTTCTGGAGTTTTACTTCGATTTCTTGATATTTATTATACGAAAACAACAGCTGGCGTATGCCATTGGGTACAATAGCCAATATAATTCGACACAGCTGTCAATATAAAAACGAACGTCGGCAACGTAGGCATTTAGAGAAATCTTCTTCATCGACGTTGATCAAGTTCCTCGACGTGTTTCACTTCAGTCGAGTAAATTTTATAAAATTCTAGAATTTTTGCTTGATTTTTTTAGCTGATCAGACGTTCATTTCTTTTTCTATAGCAATGGAGAGAGTAGATTCCCATTTCCCCCACTCCTGAAATCTCGATCCTTGGCGTATAGGACTCTGTAGCGTCTCGCTCGAGCTCAAACGCACGTTTCTCTCAGCACCCGGCTCTGTGAGATTTTCGCTAAAAAATGTATTTGACTCGAAACTCTACCGAGTTTCTTGATAGGCAACGAGACACTTTCTGAGTTAATCAACTTTTAGGTCGAATTACCGAGTCGAAGCTCGAGCTCAAATGCCCGTTTCTCTCAGGACCCGACGCTGTTAGTTTTTCGCTCAGAAATGTATTTGGCTCGAAACTCTACCGAGTTTCTTGATAGGCAACGAGACACTTTCTAAGTTAATTAAATTTTAGGTCGAATTACCGAGTCGAAGCTCGAGCTCAAACACACGTTTCTCTCAGGACCCGACGCTGTTAGTTTTTCGCTCAAAAATGTATTTGGCTTGAAACTCTACCGAGTTTCTTGATAGGCAACGACACACTTTCTTAGTTAATCAAATTTTAGGTCGAATTACCGAGTCGAAGCTCGAGCTCAACGCACGTTTTTCTCAGCACACGACGCTGTTAGTTTTTCGCTCAAAAATGTATTTGGCTCGAAACTCTGCCGAGTTTCTTAATAGGCAACGAGACACTTTCTAAGTTAATCGAATTTTAGGTCGAATTACCGAGTCGAAGCTCGAGCTCAAACGCACGTTTCTCTCAGCACCCGACCCTGTGAGTTTTTCGCTCAAAAATGTATTTGGCTCGAAACTCTACCGAGTTTCTTGATAGGCAACGAGACACTTTCTAAGTTAATCAAATTTTAGGTCGAATTACCGAGTCGACGACGCGTTGAAAAGCCGTTGTCGTCGACGTAAACGCGAGTACGGAGAATATGCAACGGTATCGGGTATGTCGCCGTTAACGAGATTTGATGATCCCCCAGCATCTCGCGCCTCATCGGCCGCCATTCTACTTGGAGAATTTCATCTCCGATCCTCCAAGTTTCCCGTGAATTTTCAGACTTCCGACACTAAAGCGAAGCCACGCCTTCGCGTTCGGCTAATTGTAAGAAGAGAGGACCTTAATTGAAAGGCATTAAGGTGAAGTGAAATCCGTCGAGGAACTTGATCGACGTCTATAAAGAAGATTTTTCTAAACGACTACGTTGCCAACGTTCGTTTTTATATTCACAGCGGTATCGAATTATATTGGGTATTGTACCAAATGGCATACTCCACCTGTCGTTTTCGTATAATAATTATAAAGAAATCGAAGTAAAACTCCAGAAATCCTCTGGATTCATGCTTTTTTGGGGCCTAATTCACTGCAGTTTAGTTCCTTCTATTTCGAGGCAAACCACTCATCGAGTCATTGTCGGACGTCTCAGTAAGAATCGAAGTGTTGCTCAGCGAGCACGGGGCCCGTCGACGAAAACAGGGGTAGTCGGAAGGGGCCAGGTCTGGGGAATAAGCGGCATGGGGTAGCACCTCCCAGTTGAGAGCTCCCAAGTAGTTTCGGACCATTTTTGACCGGGGCGATGGGACGTTGTCGTGGAGGAAAATCAGCTTGTCATGTCTTTGCCGATAATCCGCCTTTTTTCACGCAGAGCACGGGGCAATTTGATCGGTTGTTGTTGGGAACGGTAGGCATTGACAGTTTCACCAGGTTTCAATAGCTCTTAGTAGACGATACCCTGCTGATCCCACCAAACGCACGGCGTCGACTTCTGTCCGAAGCGATTTGGTCTTGCGGACGATCTTGATGGTTGGTCGGGATCAACCCAGGATTTCTTGCGTATAGGATTCTCAAAAAATATCCACTTTTCATCGCCAGTCACCATCCGATGCAGGAACGACTTTCTTTTTTGTCTGGCGTGTAAGATTTCGCATGTGTTTTGGCGTCGCTCCATCTGCCTATCGGTCAATTCATGCGGCACCCATTTTCGGATCTTTCAAACCTTTCCCATGGCACGTAGGCGCATGGAAATGGCTGGTTGAGGAACATCCAATTGCTCGGCAAGCATTTTTACGATTAGGTACCGTCCTCGTCCAAAAGAGCCTGTAGTTGATGGTCCTCGACCTTCCTTGGCCGATTTTCACGCTTCTTATCGCTCGGGTCAAAATTGCCGTCTTTAAACCAACGAAATCAATCTCTGCACGTCGTTTCCATTAAAGCACTGTCGCCATAGGCCTCCACAAGCATTCGATGCGATTCGGCAGCTAATTTCTTAAAACTGAAGCAGAAAAGCAGATCTTCCCGCATATGCTCTTCTTGCAAGAAACTAGACACGATTACCTAAGGAAAAATGTATGTTGTTGTATGAAATTACTGATGATGTGCCCTGATTATCGTTGACAGGTGTCAAACTCATACAAAACTAGAGTATGGGCTGTCCATAGTAACTTAATATGCTCACTAACGCATTCTATGAGCAAACAGGGTATTTAAGGTGAAGTGAAACACGTTGAGGAACTTGATTGACGTCGATAAAGAAGATTTTTTTAATACCTACGTTGCCGACGTTCGTTTTTATGTCGACAGCTGTGTCGAATTATATTGGCTATTGTACCCAATGGCATACGCCAGCCGTTGTTTTTGTATAATAAATATCAAGAAATCTAAGTGAAACTCAAGAAATCCTCTGGATTCATGCTTTCTGGGGTCCTAATTGACTGCAGAGGGACACCTTGCGCCATCTGTGATTTCCAGGTCAATTAAATTTTCACTGCGAGACCTCGTATTCCGATGGTTTTAGCATAGAAGCGCATACAACACTTTTTTTGCCTTTATCCCGTTCAAATGCGAGTTTATCGATTACCAGAGTGTTCTAAATTGTCGTAAAATTGTCCTGACCCTTTCGTTTCTCATATCAGAGCCTTCGGTAATTGTATATTGATCGAAATATGAGAGCACAACGCCATTTTGGTTCTAGTCTGGGCTAAGTTGATGATCACGAATGATGTGTCAAAGTTTCGGACAGTTTGGTCTAATAACCTTAAAAAAAAGTGTTGTATTCGAATTGACTGATTTGAAGAGGGTTTCACTTCACCTTAAGCTTATACATCTGGCATATTCTCGTTATTGAGGTACCAGGGAAAGAGGAATAAAATGCAACAGTTTTCGAAACGAATTCACGAACGAGAACTTAATTGTCTAACTTGCTGCAAACGTAGTTACCGAAGTCGTCAAAGCATTAAATGTTTAAATCCCCGTTGCAGGACAATGAGAGACTTTATTGCATTTTAAAGTCCGTCCGGGTAAATATGAGCCGATGTTCGGGCTAACTGCGGCAATGGAAAGAGCATAAATAAATGAAGTTCCTTTTTTTAAAAAAGAACCATAATACAAGTTGGAATTTAATACTTGTGCATTAATAAAGAAAATATGTGACTGCATAATTTCGACTAATTTAAGCAAACTATTTCCAATTTACAAAACTCAATTTACTCTTCATCATTGTTGCTGCTATATTATATTGAAATAGCCTGAATGGCGATTCAACTATATCGTTTCGTCGAGTCTCTTCAATTAATCACTTGCAATTAAATTACATTCGCAAACGGAATACCATTTAGTTATTAAATTTTAGACGGATTTAACTACAATCTCGTTAAAGCGAATAAATGTCATATTAATGAATGCTCAATTGAATGCATTACGTGAGTCTGCATATATTGTTCCGACAAGGTTAATCGGATTCAACTGACGAAAAACAGAATTATGTTATTTAACAAACTGTAAAAGTAAATATGTCCTCAACTGATTTACACGGTTTCGAAGGATTTAACCGCAATTTGTGCCATTTAATTAATTCAATTACTTGGAAGTCATTACTAACGGGGAATTAATGTGAAGTGAAACCCCCTTCAAATCAGTAGATTCAAATACAAATTTTTGTTTTAAGGGTATTGTACCAAACTGTCCGAAAGTTTGTCACATGACTCGTGATCATCTAAGAATTGACCTGACACATTCAAGATTTGGATTTTTGGAAAAAATTTGTTACCTTAGTTCAAACCAGAACCAAAATGGCGTCGAGCTCTCATATTTCGATCAATACACAATTATCGAAGGCTGCGATATGTGAAACAAAGGCGTCAGGACAGTTGTACAACAATTTAGAACACTCTGGTAATCGATAAACTTGCATTTTAACGGGATAAAGGCAAAAAAAGTGTTGTATGCGCTTCTATGCTAAAACGATGGGAATAAGAGGTCTCGGAGGGAAAATTTAATTGACCTGGAAATCATAGATGGCGCAGGGGGTCCCTCTGCAGTCAATTAGGGCCCCAGAAAGCATGAATCCGGAGGATTTCTGGAGTTTTACTTAGATTTCTTTATAATTATTGTACGAAAACGACAGGTGGAGTATGCCATTTGGTACAATACCCGATATAGTTCGACGCAGCGGTCAATATAAAAACGAACGTGGGCAACGTAGGTATTTACAAAAATCTTCTTTATCGACGTCTATCAAGTTCCTCGACGTGTTTCACTTCACCTTGAATGAAAAGCAAAGGTTTATAGATGCAGTATCGAGTGAATAACATTTAGTTTAAATGAAATGCCTGCTGATCCACTTTAATTCCTTGGGGTAAAACCTTGGGGTAATAAGGCCCATCATAACGTAAAATGTTTGCAAAAGCTACAGTATAAAGCCTTAACATTTCTTCCTGACATTTTCAAAATTTGGATTTTCGAAGAAAAATGTTTCGACTTAGCCTAGACCAGAAGCAAAATGACGTCGAGCTCTCATATATCGATCGATATACAAGCATCGAAGGCTCTGATATGAGAAACGAAGGGTCAGGACAATTTTACGACAATTTAGAACACTCTGGTAATCGATAAACTAGCATTTTAACGAGATCGAGGCAAAAAAAAGTGTTTTATGCGCTTCTATGCTAAAACGATGGGAATACGAGGTCTCGGAGTGAAAATTTAATTGACCTGGAAATCACAGATGGCGCAGGGGGTCCCTCTGCAGTCAATTAGGGCCCCAGAAAGCATGAATCCGGAGGATTTCTGGAGTTTTACTTCGATTTCTTTACAATTACTGTACAAAAACGGTATGTGGAGTATGCCATTTCGTACAATACCCAATATGATTCGATACAGAGGTCAATATAAACACGAACGTCGACAACGTAGGCATTTACAAAAATCTTCTTTATCGACGTTGATCAAGTTCCTCGACGTGTTTCACTTCACCTTAAATGAAAAGCAAAGGTTTATAGATGCAGTATCGAGCGAATAACATTTAGTTTAAATAAAATGCTTGCTGATCCACTTTAATTCCATTGGTGCGACAGTATCGTATTTCGATTAGCAGAGTTGCGCAATTGGGGAGATTCTGCTAAACCGATTCGCTGGATTCCCGCAATGTGTCATTAACAATTAAATCATTTAGTCAATTGGAGTGAAGCTTAGTTAAACCGGCGGGAATTAAACGGGTCGAAGTACCCTCTCTCTGAGCCGATTAAATTCCAGGTAAATTCATATTTAATTAAATGTATTTAGCAAACCCGTAAATCATTATTTCCTCGGATTACAGAACACTTAGTTAATCCATAAAGTTACGGCTGAAGCTGAATAAGAATTAAACCTAATAAACTGTTGATAGATATGACAACCTATAGCAATGTAATTGCACAATTTTCAAAATAATAAAGTTATTTACGTTTTAGTGATCATTTAATTTTCATTCAGATTTATGTATCACTTTTAGTGTTTGGAGTTGTGCATAAAAGATCGGAATACTCCTAATGGATAATAATTCAATAATGAATATATTTAAATTAGCGGTCTATTGCGTATGCGAACATNATACATCAAGAATTAGAAATTCGGACGAATTTGATCCAAATTAATTTATAAACTGTTAGAAGTCTATTTCCCTTGGATACTTTTATGATTGTTTATTAAGATATCGTGAGAGTGCCTTTGTACAAATGGTTGATGAGATTAAATGTTAATGTAGTTTTGTATGCAATATTTCATAAATGTGAGAAATCGATTTAACCAAAGCACATTAACTGATATAAGTAAACAGCGTTGGTCAATTGAACTGAAATTCAGTTCATTAAACCAAATCTTGAAATAAACGAAATGATGTCAGTCAAGCGATTTTAATAAAAAAAACTGTGTTGCGTGTTCGCCTATACATCAAGAATTAGAAATTCATGCAAATTTCTTTAACACTATAATAATTTATAAACTATTAGAAATGTTTATTTCTCTTAGATACTTTTATGATTGTTTATTTATATATCGTGGGAGTGCCATCGTACAAATAGTTGATGAGATTGAATATTAAAGTAGTTTTTTACGCAATATTTCATAAATGTGAGAAATCGATTTAACCAAAGTACTTTAACTGATATAAGTAAACAGCATTGGTCAATTGAACTGAAATTCAGTTCATTAAACCAAATCTTATGATAAATGAAATGATGTCAGTCAAGCGATTTTAATAAAAAACGGTGCTACATGTTTGTTTATACATCAAGAATTAGAAATTCGTACAAATTTGATCCAAATTAATTTATAAACTNTAACATATTAACATAATAAAAATACATTTTTTACTTCACGACTATTATCGAACACTTCATTTGGTATCAAAAAACACGAGAAATTTTTCTAATATTTTCGTTCCGCTTTTCATTATGAGAGCAAAACGTGTGATTTTGATTTTAAATATTTTTAAAACGTTTTTAATGTATACGGCAGATAATAATTAAGAAATGCTTGTATTAACATAAAACGAAATGTTTTGTATATCTGGTAGAAAAATATTATGAAAACACATGGAGGTAATATTATATAAATATTACAGGGATAATATTCTGAAGTAAACGTTTCGCAAATATTTAAAATGTCTGCTAAATATTTACAAAATTTACGATATTCGTTAAATATATAGAAAATATAGGACAAATATTTTGTGCTACTAGGGTCCAGTCAAATCAAACTTGATTGGAGATCGTCTGAGCCAATTTCAATTCATAACCGAGTTAGGAAAACCAATTAATCGCAAAGACGGCTCGCAAGAAAATGGCGTGAACAAATTACCAACTAATGATTATCCTGTTTTATCGGTTTCATTTGTTCTTCCCTCAGTGGCGAAAATAATTTCTTTCACTTAAATAGATGTCCTTAGCCCTAAAACATTATTTTTAATAGAAGCGAAGAGACATTGATTCTATACGTAAAGGAACATAAAATGTGTATTTAATAAAATGTAGAGCTCTTCTCACTCTCAAACCTGAAATAAAATCTAAGGCTAATCTAATCCATGTTTCAGAAAATGGAATAATGATCAGATAAGTTAAATTAATGCATTTTTTAAAGGGATTTACGGTTGTTTCATTGAAGATTCAGATTTGCGTTCTACAAGACCTCTAAAAAGAACACAATCTGACATTTAACACTTTGAACATGCAGCCATTTAGACATATGGGCGAAATTCGTCTGACCGTGCAGGCAATATTGGACCAAACGTCGGGCTCCTTTAAGCGCTCTTACAAGGAAGGTATTCCACGTCGAACGCACCGATTTCATTTCTTTTATAATATGTTATAATAGACTAAAACCTAAGCGACACGTATTTCTTTTTATCTGCCATTAAACACTTTAAGGGGGTGAAACCACCATCCACGTAAGGCATGTCAAGGGGCGATTTGGCAGCTTCACCCACAAGAACATAATATTTTTCAATTAATCCAAATGAAAAAGGCTTCTCATAACGAGAAATGAAAAATATAATTTTCTCAAGTAAAAAAAAAAATAAGGGGTAAGCGTTCGGGGGTAGTTGCCCCGGCCAATACTTTTTTTCGGGAAAATCCAAAGACACGTATTTCCTTCGTGTTCATACACAACATATACTTTTTTCAGATTTTTAGACTTGAATTTGACCATTTTTGTATAAACGTAATCATACTTAGGGGTAGCTCACCCCTTAATTTCTTTTTTAATTGAAAATTATATTTTTCATTTCTTGCTATGAGAAAGCTTTTCCAGGTGGATTGGTTAAAAAATATTATGTTCTTGTGGGTGAAACTGCCAAATCGCCCCTTGACATGCCTTACTTTGGATGGTGGTTTCACTCCCTTAAAGTGTCTAATGGCAGATTAAAAAAAAATACGTGTCGCTTAGTTTTTACTCTACTATAACATATTATAAAAGAAATGAAATCGGAGAGATCGACCTGGGATACCTTTCTTGTCAGTATCGGCTAGTCATTGATAGTATCGTACCGATAGATAGTATTGGGTCAATATCACCCGAAGCTGTTACCAATATTCGTTGCTACAGGGATTGCGACTACTAATCGAGTGAAAAACGACATTCCATCTACATTCTACCTTCATTGCATTTAATATTTACTAGGACGCGAAATATTATATAGATTCAGTATCAGCTAGTACTTTGTAGTATCCTACCGATATATAGTATTGGGTCAATATCACCCGAAGCTGTTATCAATATTCGTTGCTGCTGGGAATGCGACTGATCGAGTAAAAAACGACATTCCATGTACATTCTACCTTCATTGCATTTAATATTTACTAGGACGCGAAATATTATATTGACTCAGTATCGGCTGGTAATTGATAGTATCCTTCCGATAGATAGTATTGGGTCAATATCATCCGAAGCTGTTACCAATATTCGTTGCTACTGGGAATGCGACTAATCGAGTAAAAATGACATTCGTTCTACATTCTACCTACATTGCATTTAATATTTATTGGGACGCGAAATATTATATTGACTCAGTATCTGCTAGTAACTGATAGTATCGTACCGATAGATAGTATTGGGTCAATATCACCCGAAGGTGTTACCAATATTCGTTGCTGCTGGAAATGCGACTGATCGAGTAAAAAACGACATTCCATGTACATTCTACCTTCATTGCATTTAATATTTACTAGGACGCGAAATATTATATTGACTCAATATCTGCTAGTAATGGATAGTATCGTACCGATAGATAGTATTGGGTCAATATCACCCGAAACTGTTACCAATATTCGTTGCTACAGGGAATGCGACTGATCGAGTAAAATCAGGACCCAGAGATAAAGCGATGGCCAATTGAGCCGATTTTATTGAATTTCCATAGGAACTCACAGTGACTCCCTCGAAGCTGGTGTTCTTCAGGGCCTCCAGGAAGAGGCGCTCCCAAAGGGCATCCCTATACCGGAAATCGGCTACTGTCTGGTTTCGCCGATAATGCCTTATCCGACGAGCAACGTGCTGTATTGCCAAAGCCACGGCCCAGATCCCGTCGTAGGTGTACCCGTGGAATCTCGAGTACTCGGTACCTCTCCTCGAGTCGTACTCCACTTGGTACTCGTCCGGCGTCTGTAAAATAGGAAATACGACAACGATAGATATTTTTAAATCGTAGTAGAGGAAAGTGTCCATAGGTTTGTTCGTTTTGCCCACACTTTCTTCACTTTTACGAAAAGTGTACACTTTAGCGTTCGTTTTGACGGAAGGGACGCAGACGTCGCTGTTCGTTTTGCGAGGGCATCTACCCCTAGTGTACATTTTCTCTACCCTTTCTACCCCCGATCCCGAGCGAGGGCAAGAAGGGTAGCCCGCGAATTTGGCGGCAAATTTCAAAATAGAAAAGACCAACAAACAGGAAAATACAAAGGCGAATTTGCCAATGAATTGAATTATATTATGACACTAAGCGCAGAAAGATTACGTTGCAATTTTCCAATAACGTTGGACAATTTTAAGATAATATGAAATCCTCCTCATATCAGTCGACTCGAATGAAACACTTTTTTTAAGGGTATTGAATCGAACCGTCTGAAACTTTAGGTTTGTTCGTTTTGCCTACATTTTTTACACTTTTACGAAAAGTGTACACTTTGGCGTTAGTTTTAACGGAAGGGATGCAGACGTCGCTGTTCGTTTTGCGAGGGCATCTACCCCTAGTGTACATTTTCTCTACCCTTTCTACCTCCGATCCCGAGCGAGGGCAAGAAGGATAGCCCGCGAATTTGGCGGCAAATTTCAAAACAGAAAAGACCAACAAACAGAAAAATACAAAATTTATGCTAACGTCTCAACGTAATATAAACAGAAGTAATTATTAATGCATCTTCGTCATGTATGGAACGATTTAGCGTTTTAGTTTTGTACGTAATGTTTGAAGCAATTTACAATAATAATGTATTACTACGAAACCGCGGTTGGTATGAACTAAACTATAATTTTTCCCTGTTGTAGTTAAATTGTTTTTCATTCTCCTGCAATAATATTCTGACCCTTATTGATCCTCAATATCTGAAATTTGTTAAAGGAATTTTCATCTTCTACAATTACAAGGTAATAGAACGAATTGTAGGATTTGAAGAAAACGAAGACAGCCCAAGAAGGAAGGCTGGAGGAAGCATTACATTTTCGTATTCATCATCGCCCGATACGGATAACCTCAGAATCGCGTACCTCTCTACTAAATTGGTCATCTTGGACACCGTGAGTGTTAGAGCTGCAGGTACGGAACAAAAAATAATTCTAAAACATTGTATGAACAGAATTTTTGAAGATGTCAACTTAGAAGGAAACATTCCCGACTGTCCGCCGTCGATCTTATTGTTTTTTATATATGTTGAAGAACACCAAAACCTAAGAGACACGTGTTCTTTTTATCTGCAGTGGTCCACATTTAAGGGGTAAAACAACCCCCCAAAGTTTGGCGAAAATTCGATTTTTATATTAATTTTCGCCAAACTTTGGGGGGTTGTTTTACCCCTTAAATGTGGACCATTGCAGACGCGACAAGTCTCACATCATTCGGGTACATTCCTTCTTCACGTGAGCAGTTGTACGAATTAGAAGTTGCAAATCTACTTGCAAATAACAATCGGGATTCATACAACTGCCCGACAAACTAGCCGGACAGAACATTCCCGATACATAGCATCGCATTTCGATATGAGTTAGTCTCTCGGGGGAGAAATTTTGAAATATTTAATTAATCGAGAAGAGCAGAAAATCTCGATTCCAACGGGGGAGGCGCAAATGCGATTTGCCCGAGGGGGTATTTACTCAGGAAATCCCGCATTTTAATGCCGGAAATCGCATGAACGTCAGCTGGAAATCATTAAGAGCCTTATTTGAAGAATGTAACACGTTTTAAAATCGTTTGGACCAGGTAACAACGATCGAAATCATTGGAAATCATGTGAAATCCGTGGGATATCGTTTTCATACAAACAGTACATCGGAAAAAGAATTTTAGAAACCAGAGGAAATCACAGGAAATCATTGGCAATCACGCGTGTTTAGAGCGTATTACCCTGCATGTCATATTTAAATTGTCAAATGTTTTACTCGTTTACCTAACGTCACGTCGTGATTATTGTATTCTTCACCTATAGATAAGTTTTAATATTGTTCAGATTTTATTTTTTTCTATTGCTCTTCCATTCGCGACTTTTTGGTGATTTATTTATGATTGTTTAATTAGCTTTATCGATCATTAACGATAAGTACCAGGTAAAAGCAACATTATTGATTATGATTTTCAAATAAAAATCGGTAATCATTAAATTAAATGCTCTTCAATGAAATTAACACATTCGCGACCGGCGAATTTTTCCGTTTCAAATACTGAGTACCGGCGAAAATAATGAAATTCTGAAACTGGTTGCCGCAAATTTGTATCGTGTATCGTTATGGACGTGATTCACGTCAGCGGCAATCAGGAATAGAATTTAAAATGACGTGAATTCACGTCAGCGGTAACCAGGAATAGAATTTAAAATTACGTGAATTCACGTCAACGGTTGCGAATGTGTTGTGTTACGACAATTTTTGATAAAAGAGTCTCGACCGCGGAACCTTTCTAGAATTGTTTGAGTTTTAAATGTTAAATGTCTGAAAACCTACAATATGGCAAGAATGTAGTACAAGGAATTTTAACAGAAATTCACTTTAATTAAATTCTATGTAACGAGAGAGAAATGTGCTCGGCATACGTAACTTTTGCTTTGAAGGAGAGAAGGAAGTTTTTCTAAAATTTATATATGGCGTTTTTGGAACTTTATTTTTCAACTTATTATTCGTGGGTGGTGCGTTTAATATGGATACAGTGCATCTTATTTAAAAAGCCATTCATTTATAAACTTGACTTTTTAATTTAAGATTCTGTATACAACGATGAAAATTATAATTTTATTTATGTATCTTAACACATTCGCGATCGGCAAATTTTGCCCATTTCAAATACTGAGTACCGGCGAAAATAATGAAATTTTGAAACTGGTTACGCGTAGACTTGTGTATCGTAATGGACGTGATTTACGTCAGCGGCAACCAGGAATAGAATTCAAAATGACGTGAATCCACGTCAGCGGCAACCAGGAATAGAACTTGAAAATGACGTGAATTCACGTCAGCGGTAACCAGGAATAGAATTTAAAATGACGTGAATCCACGTCAGCGGCAACCAGGAATAGAACTTGAAAAGACGTGAATTCACGTCAGCGGTTGCGAATGTGCTAAGAAATGAAATAATTTTTATCGATTTCTAAGTGAATAGCCCCTGCCATTTCCTTCGATTGGTCGGGGGAAACAAAAGTTGCCCTATGTCGCTTCTCGTTCGTGCAAAAATAAATTCCCCCCCGTTGTCATATCTCGGGGGATTTTTTCCGGAAACAGGTATCTCGGTATAAGAACGACCGATGGTGTTCAGGGCCCAGGGAGGAAACAGTTCCCTTCACTTTATCACGGTTAAAGTCGGAAGAATGCTCTACCATGGGAGCTCCTCTTCGAGGATAAGTTTGCGCCACCGTCGAGCCCGAGTTGCGAGCCCGGAAACGAGATTTTTCACGAGTGGAGGAGAATCCCGACGAATGGCCGGAGTCGAGTGTGACTCGATTTAACTTTTTCAAGTGTCCGTTGCCACCGCCGGTTTATTTCCTCCCACGGGAAACGAGGACCGAAATTACGGGGCCAATTTTCGGCTCGCGGGGTTTAAGGTGAAGTCAAACATCCTTCAAATCAGTCGATTCGAATACAACACTTTTTTTTAAGGGTATTAGACCAAACTGTCCGAAACTTTGACACATCATTCCTGATCATCTAAGAATTGTCCTGACACATTCAAAATTTGGATTTTTGGAACAAATTTTTTAACTTAGCCCAGACCAGAACCAAAATGGCGTCGAGCTCTCATATTTCGATCAATATACAATTATCGAAGGCTCTGATATGAGAATCGAAAGGGTCAGGACAATTTTACGACAATTTAGAACACTCTGGTAATCGATAAACTCGCATTTGAACGGGATAAAGGCAAAAAAAGTGTTGTATGCGCTTCTAGCCTAAAACGATGGCAATACGACGTCTCGGAGTGAAAATTTAATTGACCTGGAAATCACAGATGGCGCAGGGGGTCCCTCTGCAGTCAATTAGGTGCCCAGAAAGCATGTATCCAGAGAATTTCTAGAGTTTTATTTCGATTTCTTGATATTTATTATACGAAAACAACAGCTGGCGTATGCCATTGGGTACAATAGCCAATATAATTCGAAACAGCTGTCGACATAAAAACGAACGTTGGCAACGTAGGCATTTAGAAAAATCTTCTTTATCGACGTCGATCAAGTTCCTCGACGTGTTTCACTTCACCTTAAGGTGAATCATCCTTCAAATCAGTCGATTCGAATGTAACACTTTTTTTTAAGGGTATTAGACCAAACTGTCCGAAACTTTGTTCAGTTTCGGGGGTGGTTTCTCAATTTTATAATTTAGGATTTTGATTAGGGATGAAACTAATTCTATTGTACGGAATGTTATTCATGGAGTTAATTTATTGAAAATTAATAAAATATTCGTGTTATTTGGAGCTTTCAATTATCTTTTTGTGTACGTCGAATATTTCTGCAGGGTGATGTGTTTGTAAAATAATTATTCTTAGCAAATGGTTTTCTTTATCTGGATATTTATGGTTTAAAGTTTCAAACAATTACGTTGAGTTAACCATGATAGTTTGCACTACATGAATTTACCTAAATACTGAAATCTTGAAATTTTACCAAATTTCAGAACCGTCTCGTTGAAAATATGCGCCATCCTCGTAAATTACAAAAATACGAGGAGAAGATTTTTAAATAAATTCCCCGAATTCCAGAAATTATGACCGGGGCTGCAAGCATACCCCTTCCACTCCCCTAACTTTTAAAATGAAAATTCCCCTAGCTGGTAACAGAATTACGTCGAAAAATGAGGAAAATGTCGGCCTGACGTACGACCTATAAACCATTTTTTAATTTTCAGTTGACGTTTATTATCCGCTTACGGTACGGAATAACACGATTATTACACGTTCAAGTCGCACGTATTCCCGGCGCGTTTTACGCGGAGCTGACATTTTTCAGCCTTTTAAGCCGAAATTTCCGGTGTAAAACGTTTATTCCACCACTCATGTTACTTTAAAATTTTCCGCGCTGCTGTAATAACTGGGGGCGAGAGGGGGAATTGACGTTAAAGAAAGCACGAAGTGAAAATTCCGAAAAATTGACAGAATCGTGGAGTCAATTTTAGTGATGTGATGAGTCGAATACTTTACCAACTCGAGTTACTCGAGGACGAAAGCATTGCCAACTCGAGTTTGCATTCGAGTCGATAACTCGGTGCCGCGTACAGCCGAAGCGATGAGTCGAGTCAATGGTGATTTGCGAGTAAAATAATTCGATTAGCGACGACTCGAGTTGAAGTGAATTAACGAATCGAGTACATCATTGACTTGTGTTACTGGAATATTGCCAACTCGAGTCAACGACTCGATGCCGAAAAGATTAGATGCGATGAGTCGAGTCAATGACGAGTTTGCGAGTAAAACAACTCGAGTTGAAATGATTTAACGAATCGAGTACATCATTGACAAATATTACTCGATGATTTTCAATTCGAGTCGACGACTCGATGTCGAATACATTCGAGGCGATGAGTCGAGTCAATTGCAATTTGCGAGTAAAACAACTCGATTAGCGACGACTCGAGTTGAAGTGATTTAACGAATCGAGTACATCAGTGACTTGTATTACTCGAATAATGCCAACTCGAGTTAACGACTCGATGCCGAGTAGATTTGATGCGATGAGTCGAGTCAATGGCGAGTTTGCGAGTAAAACAACTCGATTAGCGACGACTCGAGTTGAAGTGATTTAACGAATCGAGTACATCATTGACTTGTGTTACTCGAATATTGCCAACTCGAGTCAACGACTCGAGTTGGCAATAAATTCGATGCGATGAGTCGAGTCAATTGCAATTTGCGAGTAAAACAACTCGATTAGCGACGACTCGAGTTGAAGTGATTTGAAGAATCGAGTACATCAGTGACTCGTGTTACTCGAAATTGTCAAGTCAAATCGACGATTCGATACGATGATCCGAGTCGATGACGAGTTTGCGAGTAAAACAACTCGAGTTGAAATGATTTAACGAATCGAGTACATCATTGACAAATATTACTCGATGATTTTCAATTCGAGTCGACGACTCGATGTCGAATACATTCGAGGCGATGAGTCGAGTCAATTGCAATTTGCGAGTAAAACAACTCGATTAGCGACGACTCGAGTTGAAGTGATTTAACGAATCGAGTATTTCATTAACTCGAGTTACTCGAAATTGTCAAGTCGAATCGACGATTCGATGCGATGATCCGAGTCAATGACGAGTTTGCGAGTAAAACAACTCGAGTTGAAATGATTTAACGAATCGAGTACATCATTGACTTGTGTTACTCGATGACTGTCAATTCGAATCGACGGCTCGACGTCGAATAGATTCGATGCGATGAGTCGAGTCAATAACGAGTTTGCGAGTAAAACAACTCGAGTTGAAGTGATTTAACGGATCGATTACATCATTGACTTGTGTTACTCGAATATTGCCAACTCGAGTCAACAACTCGATGCCGAATAGCATCGCTACGATGAGTCGAGTCAATGACGAGTTTGCGAGTAAAACAACTCGAGTTGGTGATTTAACGAATCGACTACATCATTGACTTGTGTTACTCGAATATTGTCAATTCAAGTCGACGACTCGATGTCGAATATAATCGAAATTTTGAATGTGTCAGGACAATTCTTAGACGATCAGGAGTGACGTGTCAAAGTTTCGGACAGTTTGGTCTAATACCCTTAAAAAAAAGTGTTGTATTCGAATCGACTGATTTGAAGGATGTTTCACTTCACCTTAATGGAATGGTAAAGTCGGTCACGTGTCGAGCCAATTGCGTTTGCTCTGGTGTCGACCTACCCCAACGTCTCTCCGACTTCTCGCTATATTTCGATATTCACCTTTGGGGAGGAAGGTTTCCTTCCGAGCGGTCTTGACGGCGTTTCACGTGGTAATCTAAACTTTTAATGTGATATTTCACCAAGTTTTAACGCGATGTTCCAAGTTTTAATTGATATCGACGTACGCGAAGAAGCGCGGTTTGCGCGGCTGCGATATGTCAGATGGTCGAGTACGAGAGTCTGTTAAGAACTTTTTCAGCCAATATTCTGGATAATACAATTTCAAACGTGAGAGACGATAAAGCATCAATCTCGGGTCTTGGATGTCTGTTAACCACTTGCGCTGGCAGCTAAATCACAGATTCACAAATTCTCGACGTATGTGGCACGTCTTTCCAGCGCAAGTGGTTATGGTGATGTGAAACACGTCGAGGAACTTGATCGACGTCGATAAAGAAGATTTTTCTAAATGCCTACGTTGCAGACGTTCGTTTTTATATCGACAGCTGTGCCGAATTTTATTGGGTGTTGTACCAAATGGCATACTCCACCTGTCGTTTTCGTATAATAATTATAAAGAAATCGAAGTAAAACTCCAGAAGTCCTCAGGATTCATGCTTTCTGGGGCCCTAATTGACTGCGGAGGGACTCCCTGCGCCATCTCTGATTTCCAGGTCAATTAAATTTTCACTCCGAGACCTCGTATTCCCATCGTTTTAGCATAGAAGCGCATACAACACTTTTTTTGCTTTTACCCCGTTCAAATGCGAGTTTATCGATTACCAGAGTGTTCTAAATTGTCGTAAAATTGTCCTGACCCTTTCGATTCTCATATCAGAGCCTTCGATAATTGTATATTGATCGAAATATGAAAGCTCGACGTCATTTTGGTTCTGGTCTGGACTGAATTAAACGATTTAAAAAAAAATCCAAATTTTGAATGTGTCAGGACAATTCTTAGATGATCATGTGATAGATGATGATGTGTCAAAGTTTTGGACAGTTTGGTCTAATGCCCTTAGAAAAAAGTGTTGTATTCGAATCGACTGACTTGAAGGGTGTTTCACTTCACCTTAAGCAAGCAGCTTAACTTTCTCATCAGAACGAAATCAGACTTTGAGGAGTAAAAACGAAAATCTGAAGGACCGCGACCACCTCAGTCATCCAAACAAACAATAGGATCCTTGCGCGCAAAAAGCAAACAGGGATCAGGAATCGGTGCTCCTTAGGATAACCTAGGCCAACAGCACTGTACCCCATCGTTACGTGCGACTTGCATCAACACTATTGCATTAATTAATTAGCTCCCTCAGCCTTCACGTTCACAACGACAATCAGTTTTTCCTCTGATTCATTTGAGAATTGGAATTTAAGAATTTCATAAAGTGTCCCAGGATACATGGGTGGTACCGTACCCTAAGGAAACCAGCATAAAAATTAGGAAACAAATTTTTCTTTAACAAATTCAAGTAGAACCTCTCGTTTCAATTTTTTCGAGAATGAATGTCGACGGGAAAAACGTCATAAAGATGAAGGCGGCTGAAATGCGAAGTTGCCGGCCAGGACTCAAACGGTTAATTAATTAGCTCCCTCAGTCTTCACGTTTACCACGACAATCAGTTTTCCCCTGATTCATTTGAGAGTTGGAATTTAAGAATTTCATAAAGTGTCCCAGGATACATGGGTGGTACCGTACCCTAAGGAAATCACCATACAAATTAGGAAATCCATTTTTCCTTAAGACATTCGAGTAGAACCACTCGTTTCAATATCTCCGAATGAATGTCGACGGGAAAAACGTCATAAAAATGAAGGCGGCTGAAATGCGAAGTCGCCGCCCAGGACTCAAACGGTTAATTAGTTGGCCTCTTCAGCCTTCACGTTTACCACGACAATCAGTTTTTCCCCTGATTCATTTGAGAGTTGGAATTTAAGAATTTCATAGTGTCCCAGGATACAGGGGTGGTACCGTACCCTAAGAAAACCAGCGTACAAATTAGGCAATCAATTTTTCCTTAAGACATTCGAGTAGAACCTCTCGTTTCAATATCTCCGAATGAATGTCGACGGGAAAAACGTCATAAAGATGAAGGCGGCTGAAATGCGAAGTCGCCGCCCAGGACTCAAACGGTTAATTAGTTGGCCCCTTCAGCCTTCACGTTTACCACGACAATGTTTTTCCCCTGATTCATTTGAGAATTGGAATTTAAGAATTTCATAAAGTGTCCCAGGATACATGAGTGGTACCGTACCCTAAGGAAACCACCATAAAAATTAGGCAATCAATTTCTCCTTAAGACATTCGAGTAGAACCTCTCGTTTCAATATCTCCGAATGAATGTCGACGGGAAAAACGTCATAAAGATGAAGGCGGCTGAAATGCGAAGTCGCCGCCCAGGAAATCTCGCAGGAAGATACCCGAAGGAATGTCTTACGCATATCATTCTGCAATCAGCCGAACCCGAGGTGTACATTCAGCGGGAATAAGACTTTCAACTCACGATTCCGGAAACCGTGATTTGCTGCTCGGTGGAAAGCGGAAGTAGGTCGGTCAAGATGGCGCCGTGCAGAGCTTCCGAAAGCTCCGAGGGTGCGCAGCCTCCTCCTGGCCGAAGCCACCATTCTTCTGCATAAGTGCCCATGATCACCCATTGGTACTTCCTGCCAAACATGCCGAACCTGGGCAAACGAATCACCGATTAGTACATGCCCTCAAAAGTTCAAAGAAAAAGGGTACATCAGAACGGCCATTGTCAAACGCGGAGTTTGCGCGACATTTTTGAAAATTATTTAAGGTGATGCGAAAGTAGCGTCAAAATGTTCGTATGGTACTTCCCGCCAAACATGCCGAATGTGTGCACACGAATCACCGATTAGTACATGCCCTCAAAACTCAAAGAAAAAGGATAAATCAGAGCGATTAAATTTTAAACGGGGAGTTTGCGCGACATTTTTGAAAATTATTTAAGGCGATGCGAAAGTTACGTCGAAAAGCTCGTATGGTACTTCCTGCCAAACTTGGCGAACATGTGCACATGAATCACCGATTAGTACATGCCCTCAAAACTCAAAGAAAAAGGATAAATCAGAGCGATTAATTTCCAAACGCGGAGTTTGCGCGACATTTTTAAAACTATTTAAGGCGACGCGAAAGTGGCGTCAAAAAGCTCGCATATGAAACTTTTCTTCAAATTGCGTCTACTGACTCGATTCAAGGTTTAAAATATAATTATGGAAGGTATAATGAAAGTTCTAAAAATCATGAAATTTCAATTTTCATACAAAATTTATTTACTTATCATGGACTAGAACCAACATGGCGTGTCCTGTGCACGTTTTCGATGTTTTATCCTTCTTGGAGGCTTAGAATCGAAAATGAAGAGTTTCAAGACCTAGCTCGGACAATTTAGAATACCGTAGAAATGGAATACTACAGAGTCAGATGGGAAAATATGGAAAATACTTTCACCAACGATTGCAAGAGAATGCTTGTCTCGGGGCTAACGCGCGGTTTTAGAGCAAGAAATTTAGTTGCAGCTAAACATCACAGATGGCGACGTTAGTCCTAGACAGTCGTTAGAATATTGAATTCCCGGGATTTCGACGGTTTTACGTCGATCTCTTCATCATTATTTTATCAAAATGACATATGGAACGCTTCAGTTCGTATAATTCTCAACGTAGACTGTAAAAGACTAATATAAATATAAATGTCGGTGACGTGACGCGCCAGCTTATGTTACGACTTGAGTATTCAAAATGACGTTACCACCAAGAAGGGTATTGATGAATTATAATTTATTGACCTCGATTAAATTTCTCAGCGTTTTTCATACGATCTTAAGATGGGCCCAGGCGTGATAATTGTTATACGCACTAACATCGTATTCACATCTGCACTTAGGTTGTCTGCTTTTGGTCATTTTCAATGTTTTACGCTCTTTGGAGGCTTACAGTTGAAAATCACGAGTTTCAGGACCTAGCTCGAACAATTTAGAATCCCATAGAAATGAAATATTACAGAGACAGATGGGAAAATATGGAAAATACTTTCACCAACGATTGCAAGAGAATTCTTGTCTCGGGGCTAACGCGTGGTTTTAGAGCAAAAAATTTAGTTGCAGCTAAACGTCACAGATGGCGACGTTGGTCCTAGACAGTCGTTAGAATATTGAATTCCCGGGATTTCGACGGTTTTACGTCGATCTCTTCATCATTACTTTATCAAAATGACATATGGAACGCTTCAGTTCGTATAATTCTCAACCTAGACTGTAAAAGACTTTAATATAAATATAAATGTGAGTAACGTGACGCGCCAGCTTATGTTACGACTTGAGTATTCAACATTCCGTTACCACCAAAAAGGGTATGAATTATAATATATCGACGTCGATTAAATTTCTCAGCACTTTTCACATCATCTTAATACCAATAAAAACTAACACTCGTGCAAATCCAAGTAATTGCGCGTTATACGTCCTGAAAAATATTTATCGCATGTCCGTTACCTATTACCGTCGTGACGTTGAATGTACTAATTATCAACAAAGCAGAGAAGAGTATTCGTTCTTACTTGTGGGCCTCGCAAAAGATTCTGCGCGCCCACATTTCGTCGAAGTTGCCAAGGATGATCCTGACATCTTTTCCTTTGAGCTTCTCCAGGGCCGAAGTCACCTCGGTGGCGAAGCTTTGCGTCTCGACGACTTCCATCCTATTGTCGTCCAGGTCGGCGACCAGTCTGTTATGAGCCTGGAAGTATAAAAAAAGGCCATTGTCGACAAGAAGCCATCGAATTTCTTCTTATGGTGTGTCCTTGTACACCGGTCGAGAGCTCCCCTCGTAGCGAGATCCTCGAGGCGTCCTTAGAGCGGAGCTTAGGAGGAAAGCTGTCGAAGGAAAGCTTAAGGATATCTCTCATGTCTGCTCTCCGGTGAGACTTAAGTCTCCAGGGAATAAATGTCCCTCGGATATTACTTTGCTCCCGACATTATTGTTCGCTGCGGCGATTGAGAGGATCTTTGACGAGCAACGCAGGATATTGTTTCGCCAGGGGCTGCGAAGCGAGCAGGATATTGTTTTATAGATGAGCAGGGCATAAGTAAGATGCTTTTCTGGCGAGCTGAATTTTCACTCCTGTTACGTCCGTAAGAAAAATGCTTGTAGTAGGGTAAGTCCGGGATAGATGGACCATGTTTTTTTAAAGTCATTTTTTACTGAAACTTCGCAATGTCTAGGATTTGGTATATTTTTTTATAATATGTATATATGACCTTGAACAATTGTAAGCACTTCCCCAGCTGTTACACTAATCACCCTTGAAGTTATGATTTTTTCTTTTTTTTTACTCGGCAGTCCATCTATCCCGGGGGTACTCGCGTTAGATGGACCACCTCCTAGGGATTGATGGACCTCTGGTATACGTTACTAAATCAGGGTGTAACACAAGAAATACATGTTATCAAAGGTATAAACATTGTTTATTTCAAAGTATAAAGTTATAAACTGCTTGAAAAGTGATTAGTATAGAGTTATAAACTATTTGAAAAAGGATAAGTAAATTTGATAGTGAATATACTTAGAAAATATAGGTAGTCTGATTTATATGCACATCCATCCATCCATTCATCCATATATCCATTTATATAGAAAGTAAAGCCCTAATAGGAGATATGGTCCGCCTATCCCAGGTTTTTTCAAGTAGTCCATCTATCCCAATTGTCGGGGATAGATGGACCAGTTTCCCGTCCAGACAAACAACGCTACCGGCATGCCATTTTAGGTAAAGATTGTACTCAAGTATACACTTGAGTTATAGGATTGATCTTACGTCTAAATCATTTAAACTAACTTAACCACATATCAAATAAATCCAGTATAAAATATTTTTCAACTCACCAAAAGAAATAAACAAAGTTTTCTTCTAAAATACGCATGAAACTCACGAGCAAAACTAAGCGTGGTTCCGTCTACTCAAGAAGAACAACTTCAGACAACGACTGCAGCGCTGCTGTGACGCCCCAGCCAAATATTCGACTACTCCGTCTATACCGGTGGTCCATATATCCCGGACTTACCCTAATTAGAGTACATAGTTATAACTTCACGAGACCTCGTACCATCTTGGGAATTTTGACTTTCTCCGCTTTCTCACGGTGTGCATTTGGCCGCCAAATGTTGTTTGCCTTTGTGCGAAGGAACCGAACTTTCGCGAAGGGTTTGGGTAAACAAGATCATAAAAAATACCCTCGGACGGTACGTGATCTTACAAAGGCATGGTCAGACTGTACTCGACCTGTTTACCCTTTTGCTACCGTCGCTGCCGAAGTCATGGGAGGCGACATTTTTGGGCATCTCCGCCAACGAACCAATCACGTAAAACTTAGAAAAATTTGAACAAACTCTCTTCTCACATCTCGTCAAAATTGAACAGTGAACAGTCCAAGTGTTCTTCAACCTTTCTTTTTTCAAAGAAAGTTCAAAGATAAAAATTATCGAGTAAACTTTTTGTGCTTTATTTTCCTTCCGGATAAGTTAGCTGATTGAATAAATACTAATTACACATTTGAACGACCAATTGAACACCATCTAAACCAATCTGATGTATATGATATCGGAATTTCATTTCTGTCGTAAAACACTGAGTTGCGATTCCAGTAATAACAGTTTTAGGTAGAAAAATTGGTCCTGTACTGAGAAAAAACATTGCATTAAACCAGGGAAATATTTCATTGAATAGTAATACTTGTTTTAATAGTATGAAAGAAATATTTAGTTAATTCAAAGACTGATTAGTTGACTCAAACTCAAATAAACGGGATGCAATATGTCTTGGGAATTACAATTCATTTTTGTTCATTTAAGTCGAATAATTATTCTTTGAATTTACAAGATATTTCTCTGGTGCTATACTAAGAAATCCTTTTTTTCGTCCAATTAATTTTTGTTCTCAGTGGATATACAAAAATCGATGATCGAATGCCATAAAAAAAAAGTCACATTTTTGAATCAGGTTAACGAAATCTGTCCTACATCTCTTCGATGCTGAATTTGAATAGTTCAAAGGTTTTTCAATCTTTCTTTTTCAAAGAAAGTACAAATGTTAAAACTTTCGTGTGAACTTTATTCAACGCTTCATTTTACTTTCGTAGTAGTTTACTGGATGAATAAATTTGGTAGCACCTTCAAAGGACCACTTGAAAATGACCCATTCTTTCCGGTGTAAGGATTTATAAAATTGAAATTCCTTTCGGCGAAGATCGAGTCGTCATAGAACAGGTCAGATGAGAAGCAAAGTCGACAAGAATGGAGGGAATGGAGGAAGAATGGATTGGTCCAATTGGAGATCAAAGAGAAAAAAAATCTTCCACTCAAAGCCATTCTAGGCTTCGTCCTAATTACATTCTATATCGGTGTTAACGTCAAAATCGAGAGAAATCAAAACTCCGGCGAAGCTATGAAATGCTTTTTGTACATTTCGTCCTTGTCGAATATATTTTGTTTTCGCATCATTTAATTACAACCTACGAAATAAGGTCGATAGAAAATGTGTATTGAAGTGCTTTTTATATACATCGTCCTTGTCGAATATTTTTTTTTATATTATTTAATTTCAACCTACAAAATAAAGTCGATAGAAAATCTATATTGAAGTATTTTTCGTGTACTTCATCCTTATTGAATATTTTTTTTTATTATTTAATTACAACGTACGAAATAAGGTCGATAGAAAATCTATATTGAAGTACTTTTCGTATACTTCATCCTTATTGAATATTTTTTTTTTTGTATCATTTAATTACAACCTATAAAATAAAGTCGATAGAAAATCTATATTAAAGTGCTTTTTGTATACTTCGTCCTTGTCGTATATATTTTGTTTTAATATCATTTAATTACAACCTACGAAATAAGGTCGATAGAAAATCTATATTGAAGTACTTTTTGTATACTTCGTCCTAATCGAATTTTTTTTTTCGTATCATTTAATTACCACCTACGAAATAAGATCTATAGAAAATCTATATTGAAAAATGCTATTAAAGAGGGTCAACAACTTTTCAATATCACTATGATATTTATGATACGATGATCACTATGATATTTACGACTCACAATGATATTTATATACCTGTACTTTAAACGCGTCATTTTTCTATTTTCAAATACATATTCCTTTCCATTTTCTTGTAAGCGGGTAAATACATTTTTCTTTCACGGTGAGGGAAGAAGATTGATAATTTGGGAACAAGTTCATGACGCGTCTTTATTCTTCCTTCTTTCCGGATATTTATTATGGGAAGAAAGTGCGGGGTCTGAAGGCTTTTTCCAAAAGTTTACATTATTAACTACGAGAACCTCGCATCTTGGGCGGCCATTTTGCACCTGCTGCGAAAATTTATGTACCATGACAATTCTGAATGTCTTCCCCAAGTTTGCCTGATTTACGAACGCGCCATTGTTTGTACATGTACGCATGAAGAGACTTCCAACACTGAAAAATATCGATGGAAATTTACATACATTTTTACACCTTATATATTTGAAGTTTTACATAAAAAAACGTAAAATGGACAAATGTATAAATGCCTGTGACATTGTAGATTTACTGCATTGCTGCATTTTTACTTGAATTAAATGTAACATTACGTTGTAATTTTTCTCGTGGCGTGTAAGACCTTTACCATGTACCTAGATCTACAGGTTACCTAGTAAATTTACATATTTATGCGAATAAATATACGTTGCTGCGTAAAAATTCATATTAGCCCTTTGCACTCGAGCCTTTTTTCGCCCGGACGACCCAGCAACTCGAGACGATTTTCCGAGTACTTGGTGAATTTCATCCAGCTACATTAAAATGATTTCACGTACAAATTAACGTTTTAAATTATTATATTTCACGTATCATTCCATAGAAGTACATATTAGTCCTTTGCACTCGAGGAATTGTTCGCCCGGACGACCCAGCAACTCGAGACGATTTTCCGCACACTTGGTGAATTTCATCCAACTAAATTAAAATGATTTCACGTACAAATTAACGTTTAAAACTATTATATTTTAATATTTCATGTATCCTTCCATAGGAATACATATTAGCCCTTGCACTCGAGTCTTTTTTCGCACGGACGAACCAGCAACTCGAAACAATTTTCTGAGTACTTGGTGAATTTCATCTAGCAAACTTAAAACAATTGCATGTACAAATTAACGTTTAAAACTAATGTTTTAATATTTCATGTATCCTTACATAGAAGTACATATTAGCCCTTTGCACTCGAGGAATTTTTTGCCCTGACAAACCGGCAACTCGACACGATTTTCCGCGTAAATGTATTCTGAATGTTTCAAATTAATGAGACTTATACTTTCTTTTCTTTTAAATTACTTAAATCGCCTTACTTTTTGGTCGTGAACACTAGGAGAGTTTTTGTTTAGTGACTCCAGAAAATTCCGTATGACATTGGAACAATTCAATATTTTTGCCTGAAAAAAAGACTGAATAGTCTTATGATATAGTTAAACGTTTTTTGAAAGATTCAAGTTAATGAGACGTATAGTTTCTTCTCTTTAAATTTACGTACATAACCTTACTGTTAGGTCGTGAACACTAGGAAGGCCCTTTGAATCTGGGATATATAATAAAATGGACAATTAATTTGTATGTAACGAGTATTGCATGTATTATTATTATTAAAGGAAGCAATGTTCCAGTTTTGCGCACTCATTACTGGCAAATAAACGAAGCAAACGAACATATTAAATAACTGGGTTCCCGGTGGAAGTAATTTGCGGAAATGACCGTAAACCTTTTCCGGCATTTCCTTTTACCACTCAACCTTTCGTCGTTTCTCACGCTTTTTCCGACTTCCTTTTCTCAGCTCCCCCTTATGTACCTTCCTAAAAGTGTAGGCACTCTCGTTACAATACATATGTACTTCTAATGCGGTATCCCTGCCCTTAGTGAAAACTAATTGCCGCGATTGCAACAATTTCCGGTCCATTTTGTAACTTACTTCTTCATAAAATCTGCGCTGGAGAAATGTTATGCTTTGTTAAAAAGAAAAAAGATAGTCGCTATGCAAACGAGTGTATCAATTCATGTCTTGTAAAATTAGAAAAATCACGTACTAATTATTACTTATTAACATATATTTATATTGATGTCATTCTTTTTTTTTTGTTTACAGGTAAGTCGAACACTTTACTCGTACGCAGTTTTGGAAATGTCGGATATCTCTAAAAAAAAGAGATTCAAGAGGAACGAAATATTTTCCAACGAACCAGTAGCTGTAAAAAACAGAACCAGGGTATTTTATTACTATAATATGAATAATGGCACTATATTTTACGGTCATCCGTTTCCAGTGATTTTTCGAAAATAAAACTGACCTATCGGTGCTACATGTGGATGGACTTGATTTTATGAGTAAAAAGAGCTCATAACTATTTTAAGTATTGTTAAAATATACTGCGTGTGGACTGAAATGTTCGTTTCTTTGTAATTGTTAAAATGTACTGCATGTGGACATAAATCCTACATTCATATTGTATTAACAAATGTATTAAAAGTATAATTATTCAATATTACTCATCAATTTTCGTGTACTTCATCCTTATTGAATATTTTTTTGTATCATTTAATTACAACCTATAAAATAAAGTCGATAGAAAATCTATATTAAAGTGCTTTTTGTATACTTCGTCCTTGTCGTATATATTTTGTTTTAATATCATTTAATTACAACCTACGAAATAAGGTCGATAGAAAATCTATATTGAAGTACTTTTTGTATACTTCGTCCTAATCGAATTTTTTTTTTCGTATCATTTNTAATAATAGAAAATTAAAGTCAATTCAAATATAATTATTCGTCGCCTAAGATGGACACGATATAACAAAATGTTTGCATTGAAATAATTATTTTTGCTTATTTCTAAAACGAATGTAGATTAACTATCGTTATGAACAGAATATCAAAGTTTATAGTGCCCTCTCAAGCTCAAGAATCCGTTCCTCGATTTAAGATCATATGAAAGGCTCTGAGAAATTTAATCGAGGTCGATAAATTATAATTCATCAATACACTTTTTGGTGTTAACGTCATTTTGAATACTCAAGTGGTAATGTAAGCTGGCGCGTCACGTCACCGACATTTATATTTATATTAAAGTCTTTTACAGTCTACGTTGTGAATTATACGAACTGCAGCGTTCCATATGTCATTTCAAAAAAGTAATGATGAAGACATCGACGTAAAACCGTCGAAATCCCGGGAATTCATTATTCTAATGACTGTATAGAACCAACGTCGCCATCTGTGACGTTTAGCTGTAACTAAATCTTTTGCTCTAAAACCATGCATTAGCCCCGAGACAAGCCAGCATTCTCTTGCAATTGTTGGTAAAAGTATTTTCCATATTTTCCCATCTGACTCTATAATATTCCATTTCCATAAAACCACGCGTTAGTCCCGAGACAAGCATTCTCTTGCAATCGTTCGTGAAAATATTTTCCATATTTTCCCATCTGACTCTGTAATATTCCATTTCTACGATATTTTAAATTGTTCGTGTTAAATCCCGAAACTCTTTATTTTCGATTCTAAGCCTCCAAGAAGGGTGAAACATTGAATACATACGCAGGTCACGCCATGTTGGTTCTAGTCCATGATAGTAAACTAATTTTTTATGAAAAATCAAATTTCATGAGTTTTAGGAGCTACCATACTTTAGTGCCTCCATATTCACGTGGTAAAATTTGGAACGTATCGGTACACCCAATTCGGAGAATACTTTTTCCAACGATTTGACTTCTCAGATATATCGATATAGATATATCGATATATAGCCTATGAGTCAGCCTATATATCGATATATAGGCCGAATCTTTCATATCACCTTAATCTTTTGTTTAGGACTGTTTACCAATTCTTTTGAAGAGGCCGGAAGGAGAAAACAACAAATTAAGGCCGGAGTCTAGTAAACAGAACGCAAAATAACAGTGCGAGGAATAAGACTTGGAGAAGCAAGAGAAAGAAAAACTCGGGACGGCATGAAAGAGGCCGAACATCCTTATTTATTCTTTCCCTGTATATCCGGAAGTACGACGCGTGGGTTCGATGAAAAAACAAGGTTTTCGCATTAAGTTTAACCCTCCCCAAGAGACCTGGAAATCCACCTCCTTGTCCTCTTTCGATGCTATGATAATGGTGGATAATTCCACGCCCTACTATAAGACGAGAATGATCAAGATGAAACGCATGGAGATCGAGAAAACGTAACATTACGTAATGATAAGGATCAAATGTAATAATAAATGCTGTAATAACCAATATATTGGATATGAATAACGTGGAAAGGCGTTATCACTTTAAACACCATTTTGAATTTATGGGATTGACAATAGATTAAATAGATTTCTGACAATTACGAATAAATGAAGTAATTTTAGAAAATGTAAAATAGTTAAATTGAATTTAAGGTGAAGTGAAACACGTCGAAGAACTTGATCGACGTCGATAAAGATTTTCCTAAATGCTTACGTTGCCGACGTTCGTTTTTATATTGATAGCTGTGTCGAATTATATTGGATATTGTACCAAATGACATACTCTACCTGTCGTTTTCGTACAATAATTATACAGAAATCGAAGTAAAACTCCAGAAATCCTCTGGATTCATGCTTTCTGGAGCCTTAATTGACTGCGGAGGGGCTCCCTGCGCCATCTGTGATTTCTAGGTCAATTAAATTTTCCCTCCGAGACCTCGTATTCCCATCGTTTTGGCATAGAAGCGCATACAGCACTTTTTTGCCTTTTTCCCGTTAAAATGCGAGTTTATCGATTACCAGAGTGTTCTAAATTGTCGTACAATTGTCCTGATCCTTTCGATTCTCATATCAGAGCCTTCGATAATTGTATATTGATCGAAATATGAGAGCTCGACGCCATTTTGGTTCTAGTCTGGGCTGAGTTAAAAAATTTTGTTGTAAAATCCAAATTCTGAATGTGTCAGGGCAATTCTTAGATGATCAGGTGTGATGTGTCAAAGTTTCGGACAGTTTGGTCTAATACCCTTAAAAAAAAGTGTTGTATTCGAGTCGCCTGATTTGAAGGGGGTTTCACTTCACCTTAAGGAATTGATTTCAGTTAGATTAGGCTGAAAGATTGGTAATATTATTTCAATATCGTGCATAAATAATTTTCCTGTAATTTATCTCAAACAATAAATTTTTCCTAATCGTGGAATAATGACATTTATGACGTTAAAATACAATTTATACGAATATCCTTAAAAAGGAAGAAGATGATGAATTCGAACATTTAATCAGAAGGTATTAGAAATTATTAAAGTAACTTCGAATTACTTTCAGGCTAGCGGTAACATGGTTTCTTAATTTTTTTTGCGAAAACATAACCTCTCGTGATTTCGAGAATACCTGAAAAGAAATTTGACAGAATCTCATTTACCTCATTCGGACCTTTTTTACACTTTTCAGGAATTGCAATCTATTTTGTAAAATGGTCCTTCCTTCTTGAAATAAAAAAACGAGACAATAACGTCCAAACAACTTATTTTTTTCAAATAGCTTTCAATATTACTAATTACCGCGAATTTAGTAATACATAATTGCTTTAATTGCACATTGTGCCCACATATTGTTCACAGACTCCCTATTCCCCCGATGATTGTAAATGAGAACTCTGGAACTCCACTCGTTTGAAACTCCGAAAATTGTAATAAAATCCAAGTAAGGATCTTTCTTCAAATAGCTTTCGATATTACTAATGACTACGAATTTCAGTAATAAATAATTGCTTTAATTGCCCACGGATCGCTTACATATTGCTTATAGACTTTTTTCTTCCCCGATGTTCGTAACTCAGAACTCTGGAACTCCATCCGTGTGAAATTCCGTGAATTGCAATGGAAGCCAAATGATGGTCTTTCTTCAAATAGCTTTCGATATTACTAATTACTACGAATTTCAGTAATAAATAATTGCTTTAATTGCCCACGGATTGCTTACATATTGTTTACAGACTTTTTTCTTCCCCCCTGTACGTAAATGAGAACTCTGGAACCCCATCCGTGTGAAATTCCGAGAATTGCAATAAAAGCCAAGTGAGGATCTTTCTTCAAATAACTTTCGATATTACTGATTACTACGAATTTCAGTAATAAATAATTGCTTTAATTGTCCTCGTACTCTTTGTATATTGTTTACAGACTCCTTACTCCCCCGATGTTCGTAAATGAGAACTCTGGAACCCCATCCGTGTGAAATTCCAAGAATTGCAATAAAAGCCAAGTGAGGATTACGTTTCACGGGGGAGAACTTATTTCCCAAACTCTTCCGGCGTAGCCCTTGTTGCGGAGCTTTGTCGGAAAGCTTCGCCCGTAAAGTTCCGACTTTGTTTTCGGCAGATTCGAAAACTAATCTTACCACATCCAACTTCTTGGGCATTGCGCATTGCTTAAGAAGTAATCTCATCTTAGGATTCAACATAATTACGTTTAATTAAGTTTTTTCATTGTGGAGTATTGCGACAGAGTGAAATAATCTACGGATTAAAAAAGGACAATTAACTTCCTTAATCACCCACTGAACACCACACCTAACAGTTACGTAACTTAAAACTAACAAATAACATAACGTTTGTTCCAATGTAATAACCTAGCGGTTACGTAACATAGAGCTAACTAGTTACATGACTTTTGTTTCAATGCAGGAAAATAACGGTTATGTAACATGGAGATAACGGGTTACATAACATTTGTTACTATTATATGTATATAAATGTAGCATAACTTTGTTACTCTCATCTTACATTATGTTACTGTCCTGATATTACTGTGTATATGCAGTACATATTTGTTACAAAACAGAACTACATTGGTGCTAACTGTCATTTATTTTGTTACATCATCGTCATCGTTATTGTCATGATTCATCGTGAAATGTCGTAAGATTAATATATCTCATATTTTGTTTACTACTCGTATGAAAAAATGTAACTTTAATTCGTACGCGCATATACATTATCAGTCATTGTTTGCTAGTCGAATAAAATCATAATAGTCTTTAAGTAAAATCAGATTGTTTATCATTACGTAATTTCATTGAAAGTCTGACTTGTCATTTAAAATCAAAATATTGTCAAGTACCAAAAAATAATTGAAAATAAAACGATGTCAAGCTGTCACATTTCGATCAGTCTACAATTATTGACGGCTCTACCCAGTAAACACTGTTATATAACTGTTTGGTAAATGTTACGTTCTCGAAACTAACGCGTTATGTAGCATAAAACTAACATGGATTTAGATGTTAGTTATTATTTTCCACTCGGTAAGGTAACATGTTATATTAATGTTTTAATTTCAGTTACCTTAAAATAATATTAATTTTTCAAACATTTAATAAAAAATATCACGCAATTTTATCCAAAATTATAGAATTTTTTATTTTTTATTATTTTTTAGTACTTGACAATAGGTAGATATTAAATGACAAATCAGACTTTCAATGAAATTATGTAATGATAAACTATCTGATTTTACTTAAAGACAATTAGGATTTCATTCGACTAGCAAACAATTACTGATAATGTATATGCGCGTACGAATTAAAATCGCATTTTTTTATACGAGTAGTAAACAAAATACGACATATATTAATCTTATGACATTTGATGATGAATTATGACGATGATGTAATAAAATAAATGACAGTCAGCACCAATGTAGTTCTGTTTTGTAACAAATATGTGCTGCATATACACAGTAATATCAGGACAGTAACATAATGTAAGATGAGAGTAACAAAGTTATGCTACATTTATATACATATAATAGTAACAAATGTTATGTAACCTGTTAGCTCCGTGTTACATAACTGTTAAGTTCCTGCATTGTAACAAATGTCACGTAACTAGTTACTTTTATGTTGCGTAACTGTTAGGTTATTATATTGTAACAAACGTAATGTTATTTGTTAGTTTTAAGTTACGTAACTGTCAGGTTATTATATTGTAACAAACGTAATGTTATTTGTTAGTTTTAAGTTACGTAACTGTTAGGTTTGGTGTTCAGTGGGAAATACGCTGATAAAATAATATTTATATTTTAACAATCATATTGCCTCATTTTACTAGCACCCTCCTTTCAATTTTTGCGTTTCCACCGCAGTCTCTTTTCTCTAACCTCGAGTCAACGTATTCAACAAGTATAGGGATCCGTTTTCATTAGTGGACCGCTTGTACCGACAGTTATTGCGGTATGCTCAGAATCTACCGCGGACGTGCACTTGTATACATGCACGAGTGACATGTAGGTGCATATGTGCACTTGCATGTGTGACATGTAGGTATATATGTGCACTTGCATGTGTGACATGTAGGTGCATATGTGCACGTGTGCACCTGCACCTGTACGAGTGACATGTAGGTGCATATATGCACTTGCACCTGCACAAGTGACATGTAGGGGCATATGTGCACTTGTGCACTTGCACCTGCACGCGTTGACTCGAGGGGTGGTCACATCGATCCTGCCCGTATGCAGCATCCTGGTGGTATAACCTTTCCAGAAACTGCAGGAACATCCTCGAGGACTGGAATCGATATTTAGTCATATGTGAACTCCGTGAAATTTACTACATGTCGCGTGTTTCACTTGTTACGCGTTTCCGATTTCTACGTCGGGTCGGGATTTCCTCGTAAAGAGGACCTACATAGAGAATACCCATATTTCGGATACCATTTTGTTATCAATGGGTAGAATTCAATATATTAAACCTTCGGTTAAGGACTTTACTTTGCTTCCTCCTATAAATAACATATGTTGAACATCTGATGTAAAGAAACGAATTAAAAAACATTTTTTTTAGTCATTGCTTTGTTTGGTGTGAAGCAAAGGTCTTAACTTCGGCCTAATTTCGGGTATCCGAAATTAGGTACTATTGACTATTAAAATTAGGACATTACGAAAAACATGTCTTCTGGCTTCCACTTTCTTCGTTTCTTGACCTTAGAAGAATGAAGAGAACATTGTAAAGCGAGTTCTTCAAAGTAATTTAAAATTAAAATAGGGAACTAATTCCAATCAAAACAATACCTAATTTTTGGTATCCCATTAAGCACTATTGACTATCCCAAATTAGGACATTACGAAAAACATGTCTTCTGGCTTCCACTTTCTTCGTTTCTTGACCTTAAAGGAATGAAGAGAACATTGTAAAGCGAGTTCTTCAAAGTAATTCAAATTAAAATAGGTAACTAATTCCAATCAAAACAATACCTAATTTTGAGTATCCCATTTAAGCACTATTGCCTATCCAAAATTAGGGCATTACCTATTTTTAAACTAAACTCGCGCATGTATATGAATTTCTAAACATCCGCCGAGGGTTTCAAGATCAACGCTCCTATTAACTAACAATAAAGTATAAATAAAGACAGAGGAAATCGCAGTTACATGTGATGGTTAATTAGGCACCGAAATGCCCTCAACAATTACAAACGTACGTTTCCTTCCTTCATTATTTTCACCTAGTTTGTCTCCGTAATACCCTCGACAATTATAAACATACTTTTCCTCGTTTCATTATTTACAACTAGGTCATCTACATCACATTTTCATCATTATTTTTAAGTATAAATAAAGACAGAAGAAATCCCAGTTACATGAGATGGCTAATTAGGCACCGAAATGCCCTCAACAATTGCAAACGTACGTTTCCTTCCTTCATTATTTTCACCTAGTTTGTCTCCGTAATACCCTCGACAATTATAAACATACATTTCCTCATTTCATTATTTACAACTAGGTCATCTACATCACATTTTCATCATTATTTTTAAGTATAAATAAAGACAGAAGAAATCGCAGTTATATGTGATGGTTAATTAGGCACCGAAATGCCCTCAACAATTACAAACATACTTTTCCTCATTTCATTATTTACAACTAGGTCATCTACATCACATTTTCCCCGCAATGTCTCGGTAATGGAACGAAATTTAGGATCAACTTTTTCAGTTAGCGTCACTCCAACGACAGAGAAATAATTACTTTGCCACTTCCCTAGCACGAGAGGTTACGCGTAAGGGTGTTTATTATTAATTAACGCAAAAAAGGTGGCGAAGCGTGGTGGAAAAGGTTCCTGGCCGTCCTGTGGGACGCTTCAAAATTACAGGAAAGTCCTGAAAAGTGAGGCGCCAAAGAAGGACGAAGCTTGCCCATAGCAGGGCGAAAATGAGAACTGCATAATAAGTCCCCTTGCGTCCTGGAGGGCGCATAAAAGTGATATAACTGGGCGAAATATGAAGCAACCACGGCCTGGGAAATGGCATAGAATATGACCAACAATAAAGCGTGCAAGGACACTAAATTAAAAACCTCATAAAGCCCCGACGCGAGTCTTACGTCGCGACGCGTTTCTCCACTCGCCAGAGACGCCTTTCAAAATGCCAAAAAGACCCTTCAAAGGTGTTAGGTTCAACATATTTGGGTTCTCAACACGAGTCAATTAATGTATATAAAGCTGGAATTGCCACTTTAGCACAATTCAATGAAATTTTATGACAAATTTCTTGCTATTTTATTGCACAAGACAAAAATTCTTGCTCTTGTACTTTTCCGAAAAACGGTGGCGATGTCAGCTTTATATACAGCTAGCACTGCCACGATAAAAAATAATTATTAAGTCAATGTTCATCGATGAATAATATACCAGAATTTATTGCTAATTAATTGCTCGGAGATAAACTAAATTTCAATTTTCTTGCTCACCCCTAACGGGGTGAATTGCCACCCCTAGTGATGATCGCAGGACAGAAACATGAAAAACATGGGAGAATCGAACTATTTCTTCACGTGGGAATTAATTGCTAATTAATTGCTCCTAGCAGAACCTAATTTCGAATTTCTTGCACAACCCATAAGGTGGTAGGCCAACCCCTCTTATGTCGCCCCAGAATGGCCACGTAAAAAATGGAAGAATCGAACTATTTGTTCACGTGGGAATTAATCGCTAATTAATGTAGGTTTGAAAATTGTATTTTTACGAGGATATTGGTACTTCTCGGAGCAATTAACTAGCAATTAATTCCCACGTGAAGAAATAGTTCGATTCTCCCATGTTTCTCATGTTTCTGTCCTGCGATCATCACTAGGGGTCGCGATTCACCCTTTTAGAGGTGAGCAAAAAAATTGAAATTTGGTTATTCTGCGAGCAATTAATTAGCAATAAATTTTCGAATATAATTAATCGATGAACATTTACTTAATAATTATTTTTTATTGTGGCAGTGCTAGATTTATATAAAGCTGACATCGCCACCATTTTTCGGAAAAGTATAAGAGCAAACAAATTTTTTTTGTGCAACAAAGTAGCAATGAATAAGCAACAAATTTTGCAACAAATTTTATTGAATTGTGCTAAAATGGAAATTCCAGCTTTATACACATGGTCAATTCTGACAAGCGAGAGAGATACATTCCGCGACTTCAATAATATAAGGATGGGTCCCCTCTACCAATCGCACCCCTTCCCGATTGTACAAAGGGATTTGGTCGGGCTAGTGGACTTGCCGATTTCCAAGAGTCCCGTAGAATGACGACGGTCTTAGCATCGGCCCTTGGTGGCCCTGCTTGGTCGGAAGTCGGTCTTTGGTAGCCGGTTGGATCTCGGGTCTTCGGTGAATATCAGCACCTTGCAATCCCCAGGTTCGGCTTCGACGTTGGTCATCGCCAGGGCGGGTATTGAGGGATCAGCGATCCAGGAAGCGAGAGAGATACATTCCGCGATTTCAATAATATAAGGATGGGTCCCCTTTACCAAGCGCTCCGTCTTCCGATTATACAAAGGGATTTGGTCGGGCTAGCGGACTTGCCGATTTCGAAGAGTCCCCTAGGGTGACGACAGTCTTGGCATCGGCCCTTGGTGGCCCTGCTTGGTCGGAGGTCGGACCTTGGTAGCCGGTTGGATCTCAAGTCATCGGTGAATATCGGCGCCTAGCGATCCCCAGGTTCGGCTTCGACGTTGGTCATCGCCAGGGCGGGTATTGAGCGGTTAGCGATCCAGGAAGCGGGAGAGATACATTCCGCGATTTCAGTAATATAAGGATGGATCCCCTCTACCAAGCGCTCCGCCTTCCGATTATACAAAGGGATTTGGTTGGGCTAGTGGACTTGTCGATTTCCAAAAGTCCCGTAGGGTGACGACGGTCTGAGCTCCGGCCCTTGGAAGCCCTGCTTGGTAGGAAGTCGGTCCTCGGTGAATATCGGCGCTTAGCGATCCCCAGGTTCGGCTTCGACGTTGGTCATCGCCAGGGCGGGTATTGAGCGGTTAGCGATCCAGGAAGCGAGAGAGACACATTGCGCGATTTCAGTGATATAAGGATGGATCCCCTCTACCAAGCGCTCTGCCTTCCGATTATACAAAGGGATTTGGTTGGGCTAGTGGACTTGCCGATTTCCAAGAGTCCCCTAGGGTGACGACAGTCTTGGCATCGGCCCGTGGAAGCCCTGCTTTGTAGGAAGTTGGTCCTCGGTAGCCGGTTGGATCTCAGGTCATCGGTGAATGTCGGCGCCTAGCGATCCCCAGGTTCGGCTTCGACGTTGGTCATCGCCAGGGCGGATATTGAGCGGTTAGCGATCCAGGAAGCGGGAGAGATACATTCCGCGATTTCAGTAATATAAGGATGAGTCCCCTCTACCAAGCGCTCACCTTCCTGGTTACACAGTGCCGTGTCGATTGCGACCGGCCGCGATTCTTACAATCATTACAACGTGAATATGGAGGCCCTAAACTAGGTCCTGAAACTCAGGCAATGTCATCTTTCACCCAAAATTTATTTATTTATCATGGACTATAACCAACACGGCGACCACCAATAGAACAAAATGGCGAAAATGATCCTCGCGTCAGCAAATATGGCCTTTCGAAACCATCCGGCGGAGTTTTCTTTGAAGACCGTGAATCGATTCCATGTGGGACCCCCTAATTCTTTGGACAAACTCCAAAAGCTCGGTGTCTCAAATTTGCTGTACAGGGCAATGCAAAGGCTCGGTGAACTCTCTTTGGTGCATCGACGGAGGTCGCGCTGAACGTGCGAAGCCACCGCTTCGGATTAATATAACCGTTTCTGGGTCACGGGACTTTAATTAAACCTGATTACATCTTCGACGGTTCATACATGCATTACCTCCCCGCACATTCGCCGCTTTAATGCCCCGGACAACGAGCACTCCTCTGTGTGCGCGAGCACCTAGGTGCGAATGCGTTTGCGCAAAATTGAATCGATTTGCCCGCTCGAAAGCGCCCTTCCTGTTCCTCGGAAAAGTGCAAAAGTAGACGGTGAACTGTATTGAGAGCGGTCCCTGCACTTGCAATGGCGTTGCAGCTGAATCGGGATGCTTCCTTCCCTTGCATGTCGGGGCTACGGGTTTTGTCTTTCGGTTTACGAGCGCGCTTTGTTGGCAGTTTTTGCACGACTGTGGAATTGGAAGTCGGATATTGGTGTGCAGGTTTTCGATCGATCCCCTCTCGATTTTGAGGAGAAAGGGAGCGATTGTTGGTCGCTCCCCTTGTTTCCTGTTGATTTCTTCCGGGTGATAGATTTTTTCGGAATTTTTTTCGTTACCGATTCTTCCTTTTAACCCTCTGTTACCCTATGAGATAAAGAGCCGGTGAACAGAACAATCTATCATCGTTATCACTTTTTTGCATCAGGAACGCTTTTTCTTTACTAGGTTTACTTTACAGTAAATCGAACAATTTGAACGGTTTACTTTACAGTAAATCGAACAATTTGAACGGTTTACTTTACAGTAAATCGAACAATTTACATTACAGTAAATCGAACAATTTACTTTACAGTAAATCGAACAATTTACTTTACAGTAAATCGAACAATTTACTTTACAGTAAATAGAACAATTTATTTTACAGTAAATAAAACAATTTACTTTCCAGTAAATCGAACAATTTACATTACAGTAAGTCGAACAATTTACTTTACAGTAAATCGAACAATTTACTTTACAATAAATCGAACAATTTACTTTACAGTAAATCGAACAATTTACATTACAGTAAATCGAACAATTTACATTACAGTAAATCGAATAATTTACTTTACAGTAAATCGAACAAATTACATTAGTAGATCCAATTGGAAGTCGGATATTGCGGTGCAGGTTTTCAATTGATGTCCCTCGATTTTAAAGGAAAAGGGAGCGATTGTTGGTCGCTCCCCTCGTTTCCTGTTGATTTTTTCCGGGCGATTGAATTTTTTGGATTTTTTTTCGTTACCGATTCTTCCTTTTAACCCTCTGTTACTCTATGAGATAAAGAACGGGTGAACTGAACAGTCTATCATCGTTATTACTTTTTTCCATCAGGAACGCATTGTTCGATTTACTGTAAATTAGTAGGTGCAATTGGAAGTCGGATATTGGGGTGCAGGTTTTCGGTCGATGTCGCTCGATTTTGAAGGAAAAGGAATAATTTTGAGAGGAAAGCGTTCATTGCTAACCTCGTTTCCTGCTGACGTCTTCAGGGCGTCGGAATTTTTCGGAATTCTTTTTGTTATCACTTTCTTTTAACCTTTTGTCCCCCTATGGGATAAAAAGCCGATGAACTAAACAATTTAACACCGCCGTTATAATGTTTTTATAACTGGAATGCAGTTTATCGTTCGATTTACTATAAATTAGCGGATGCAATTGAATGTCGGATATTGGGGTGCAAGTTTACAATTGATGCCCCTCGAAGTTAAAGGAGAATGGAACGATTGTTCGTCGTTAATCTCGTTTCCTGTTGATCTCTTCGGAACGTGTTTCTTCCTTGGGGTGTTTCACTTCACCTTAAGGTGAAGTGAAATATCCTTCCAATCAGTCGATACGAATACAACACTTTTTTATTTAAGGGTATTAGACCAAACTGTCCGAAACTTTGACACATCACTCCAGATCATCTAAGAATTGTCCTGAGACATTCAAAATTTGGATTTTTCAAAAAAACTTTTTAACTCAGTCCAGACCAGAACCAAAATGGCGTCGAGCTCTCATATTTCGATCAATATACAATTATCGAAGGCTCTGATATGAGAATCGAAAGGGTCAGGTCAATTTTACGACAATTTAGAACACTCTGGTAATCGATAAACTCGTATTTGAACGGGATAAAGGCAAAAAAAGTGTTGTATGCGCTTCTATGCTAAAACGATGGGAATACGAGGTCTCGGAGTGAAAATTTAATTGACCTGGAAATCACAGATGGCGCAGGGGGTCCCTCCGCAGTCAATTAGGGCCCCAGAAAGCATGAATCCAGAGGATTTCTGGAGTTTTACTTCGATTTCTTTATAATTATTGTACGAAAACGACAGGTGGAGTATGCCATTTGGTACAATACCCAATATAATTCAACCCAGCTGTCAGTATAAAAACGAACGTCGGCAACGTAGGCATTTAGAAAAATCTTTGTCGACGTTGATCAAGTTCCTCGACGTGTTTCACTTCACCTTAACGACCTCAATATCTCGGTTCGAGTCGAGTTCCGAAGGGTGTCAGGAAGCGAGATCGGGCAAAGCACATCAAAATCTAGACCGAGGCTTCTTACATTCTCGTTTCAACCCTGAGAGGAAGCAAAGCTCGCACTTCACCTTGCATGAATTTTTCCATCGCTAGAAGAGGCACGAAAGTACACTGGTATACTTACATATACGTTCCTATACATTCATATGCGTACATGTACGTACATATACTTACATATACGTTCATATACATTCATATACGTACATATACGTACATGTACGTACTTATACTCAGCCCGAGGCGAGCCAAGTCCTAGAAGTCAAACGTGGGACGTCAGTTCCTCTTAGGGTGCTCTCACACTGCCACAATCCAGTCAACTTAAGAACTGTCAAGTTAGAGCTCGAGTCGCCTCCGGACCGAAAAATGCGGAGCCCGATTCTACCTAGACATTCAGAAGTCAAATGGCCGTCGGGGAGATTACTCTCGACATTCGGGTCATGGACATACGGAAACATGGCTACGTACACGGTATCCTGTTGATAAGGAGCCCGAATTGCGCTAGTTACAAATATCTTCGCTCTTACGGTAATAAAAATTTAAACCAGGTTTTAGGAAGAGTCTAAGGTACCTTGAGGTAATAAGGCCCACCATAACTTGAAAAGCTTGTAAAAATAAAATATAAAGTATTTTGGGAAGGGGAAATGAGCAGGGGGGACAGGAGCAATGTTTACTTCATGCACAAACTATAAAACGGAAATATAATTCTAAAGAAATATGTAATTACAAAAAATTCAGGAAACAGAGGACTTAATTTTTTTGTTCACGGCCAACTTCACACTTAAGCCGCATAATCATTATATACTTTGACAGCTGATCTAGCAAGGCTCACTTGTGAAAAAGTTTGATCGATTCTACGCAGAAGTTTTTGGTTGGTACCCTTTCAAATATGGAAAGTGAAAAGCGGCATTTTCGGCATATTTTACTTTTTTACTATCGAAAAGGTAGAAATGCTGTTCAAGCAAGAAAAAAATTATCGGACGTGTATGGAGAAGATGTATTGACGGAACGCCAGGGTCAAAACTGGTTTGCAAAATTTCGATCCGGCAATTTTGATATCGAAGATGCCCCACGTTCTGGAAGGCCACTTAAAGCTGATGAAAACACGATAAAGGCATTAATTGATGCAAACCGGCGAATAACAACTCGTGAAATCGCTGAGAGATTAAATTTATCGAATTCGACCGTTCGTGATCATTTGAAACGCCTAGGTTTAATCTCAAAGCTCGACATATGAATTCCTCGTGTTCTTACAGAAAGAAATTTGTGTCATCGCATTGACGTCTGTGATTTGCTTCTCAAACGTCAAGAAAATGATCCATTTTTTGAGCGCATCATCCCTGGGGACGAGAAATGGGTTGTCTACGACAATGTTACCCGCAAGAGATCATGGAGTAAAAAAGCTGAACCGGCTCAAAGAACTTCGAAAGCCGAAATTCATCAAAAAAAGGTGATGGTATCTGTTTGGTGGGATTTCAAAGGAATCGTTTTTTTTTTTGAGATTCTACCGAACAACCCAACGATCAATTCTGAAGTGTACTGTCCCCAGCTGGACAAATTGAATGATTCACTTAAACGGAAGAGACCAGCATTGATGAATAGAAAAGTGTAGGGTTTCGCCAAGATAATGCGAGACCTCATACAAGTTTCTTAACTCGCCAAAAGCTTCTACAGCTTGGATGGGATATACTGCCACCCCCACCATATTCTCCAGATCTGGCACCTTCTGATTATTCCTTGTTCCGGTCTTTACAAAATTTGTTAGACGGTAAAACCTTTACTTCAAATGAGGAGGTCAAGAATCACCTGGATCAGTTTTTTGACAGCAAAAACCAAACATTTTATGAGCGTGGAATCATGCTACTGCCAGAAAGATGGCAAAAGGTATTGGACCGGAATGGACAATATATAATTCAATAAAATATTTATTCGCTATAAGAAAATCGTCTTTCATTTTCATAATGAAAAAACGAAATTACTTTCCGAACAACCCAATATATCTGCCGGTGGGAACACCAGAACGTGCAGGTCGATGGAATAAGTCCCGAAGGATCGGCCCGAAGTTAAGACATGGCTTTTCTTATACTTGGAGTCATTCCTTTTCTTCCTGCGATCCTTCCTTTTAAATTTGGCTCGCCTCTAACGATGCGAGAGCGCCTTTAGAAGCTTTAAAGGGTGCAAGAGAAGTACTGCTGAAGTCGGAGTAAAAAAATCCTCAGACATTTCCGGCACGGCATTAAGCTCTCTACCTTAATGGCTGACCACCTTGGAGAGTCTTTTTAAGACGGTTTATGATAACCTTTCTCTTGCACTCAAAAAACGGAGGATTTTTGTAAAAGGTAGAACAAATTAATTTTCTGTTACAACTTTACCCCTTTGAGGCTTCCAAGTTATTATATTAAGTCATGGTCTCATTTGTAAATAGACTTGACGTTGGAGTTTAAAGTTTACTCATCCTCTTTTTTACAATTTCAAATTATAAAATATAAACAATCAACACGATGTGGAAGAATGTATTAATCGTTCATATTTTGGGTTCATTTATATTATAAACAATCAACACGCTGTAGAAGAACGTTTTTTTTTTGGACGAAATTTTTTTCAGATTTTTAGACTTGAATTTGACTATTTTTTGCATGAACGTAATCATATTTAGGGGTGGCTCACCCCTTAATTTTTTTTTAATTGAGAAATTTATATTTTTCATTTCTCGTTATGAGAAAGCTTTTCCAGGTGGATTGGTTAAAAAAATTATGTTCTTGTGGGTAAAACTGCCAAATCGCCCCTTCACATACCTTACTTTGAATGGTGGTTTCACCCCCTTAAAGTGTTTAATGGCAGATAAAAAAAGATACGTGTCGCTTAGTTTTTAGTCTACTATAACATATTATAAAAGAAATCAAATCGGAGAGATGCCTTCCTTGCCAGAGGTAAAGTCGAAATGGAAAAAGAAGAATCTTAGACTTTTCCGACAGGACACGAAACTCTTCTTTAATGGGCAGCCACCTGGGGAAGGCTTTTTAAGACAGTTTGCGATAACCTTTCTCTCGAGCCGAGAGGGTGGAGGGTGTGTCGTTGGTTACAAAAAAGGTGATAGAAATGGGAAAGAAAAAGTTCCGCGGCAGGCGCGGGAAAAACAAAAAGGAAGGGCTTTTTATATAAGAAGTTGCCCGATACTTTCGAAATTGTGCAGATAAAGTTCCTCCGAAGAGCCGAGGAATAACTTTTTCCCAGACAGGATACCAACTTCCCTTAATGAGAAGACCTTGGCTGAGCTCTTTGAGATTGATCACTGATCGCTTTTTCGAAAAAATCCGAAACCTCCCTAATATCCTAATCCACTTTAAATAATCCCCTCATTATGTATGAACAAATATAATTACATTGAAATGTTTATTTCGCCTGCGATGGAAATGTGAATGTTTTTGTGAACTAAATTTTGTTAACTTCTTTTTTTCTAATTAAACCAGACCAGCTGAGATGAGTAGTACTTGACAGATTTCAAAATTTGATGAACCAATTAACAAGGATTTTTATATACGGTCAGTTGGGCACATGAGGAAATTAAAAGGGAATATTTTTATTCATTTCGTCGTGGACTGTAATCCTTGAACTAGATGAAATCAAAGGTGATGTTTTTTTGTTTAATTATTCCTTTTAGGGATTTTGAACAAAGATTTGAGTATAAACATTCATAAAAATATGAAATTCATTTTCACATTCAGAATGAATAGAAATGAGACTGGTTTTTCCTTTTTTTAAAGCAATTTAATTTTATTTGAAGACAAATGTTGGAAATATTGTTTCGGAATATAATGTTAAGAAATTCTCTTAGACAAGTAAAATACAATTATTATGCCATGAAAGATTGAAAATGAAGACGTGTCATTTTTAGAAAAATTGTAACATAATTGTTTACTGTAAAATACGCATCCATGCATGTAAAAAAATCTCAGTCTTTTCATTACCCGAATTATCATTTGCAATCATAATTCATCACATAGATGTGTACTCAAATTATAAATTATTACGAATGCGTTTGCGTAATGGTTAATTGTCCTGTATTGTAGTATCCAATTCAATGTTACAAATATATATAATATAACCAATCGATTAACTGACCCCGCGTAATTTTATATAATTAACCTGAGAACATATCATGGAAAATCAATTAACATTGTACAAATTAAAAGACTCAAACCGCATGAATAATTGATTTTTTCCAATTTGACAAATGAACTTATCGACATGTCAACTATTAGTTTAATTGTGTATTTTTAAGTCGGTAACGCCAATGCCACGAAATTAGACAATAATTGCAATTGCCACAATTTGACGAATTTTAGATCATTTCGTATTTATTAAATGTCAGTATTAAAGTAATACCAATGCCACGAAATTATACAATAATTGCAATTGCCACAATTTGACGCATTTAAGATCATTTTGTATTTATTAAATGTGAAAAATATCGAATTTCTTAAAAAATGTTCTGCTCTTGAATTCAAGTTCTTTGTACGTATTGCAAATTCCGTCCCTTGAATTTGCATAATCTCCTTATGAGTTAATAGCAAGTAATAATCGGTCGGATTTCAGCGACATGTACACTTAATGAACCTCATCAGCTACCGCAAATCAACTAAATCCCATTATTATAACTGGATAAGTGTAGAGATTTCGGTAATGTCAATGCCACGAAATTATACAATAATTGCAATTACCACAATTTGACGCATTTAAGATCATTTTGTATTTATTAAATGTGAAAAATATCGAATTTCTCAAAAAATGTACTGCTCTTGAATTCAAGTTCAATGTACGTATTGCAAATTCCCTCCCTTGAATTTGCATAATCTCCTTATGAGTTAATAGCAAGTAATAATCGGTCGGATTTCAGCGACATGTACACTTAATGATCCTCATCAGCTACCGCAAATTCAACCAAATCCCATTATTATTACTGGATAAGTGTAGAGATGTCGGTAACGTCAATGTTACGAAATTGTACAATAATTGCAATTGCCACAATTTGACACATTTTAGATCATTTCGTATTTACTAAATATATTAAAGTAATGCCATTGCCACGAAATTATACAATAATTACAATTGCTACAATTTGACGCATTTTAGATCATTTCGTATTTATTAAATGTGAGAAATATCAAATTTCTTAAAAAAAGTTCTGCTCTTAAATGCAAGTTCTTTGTATGTATTGCAAATTCCGTCCCTTTAGTTTGCATAATCTCCTTCTTACGAATTAGTAGCAAGTAATAATCGAATTTCAGCGACATGTACACTTAATGAACCCCATCAGCTACTGCAAATTCAACTAAATCTCATTATTATAATTGGATAAGTGTAGAGATTTCCTCCCACGTCAACTGCAGACTCAAATTAAGCCATTACCCGGTACAGAGACATTACATCCTATATCATTTTAACGATTGGTCGTAGGATATGAATGATCTCTCTTTCTCTCTCTTGACGTCAGTAATGAAATATGATAATTCTGTATATTCCCCCCTCCCATTCCAAGTCGTAAAGAAATTGAAGAAGTCCTAACTACTATTGCAATATTAAAAATAGAAATAAATTTCTTATTAGTAAAAACTAGACTGAGAATTAATATAAGAAAAAATATTATTATTCTTAAATAAAAAAATCGGTGCGCGGGTACCACGAGTGTTCGGAGTCTAACTTCCTAATTAAAGAAGATAATTAAACATTATTAATTGTTCTCAATTATTCTCCCACGAGATCCCATCATACATTCAGTCCTGATAATTTTGAGTATAATCATATTTTCGTATTATTTGCATTATTTATATTTCACTTAAAATGTTAATAATGACCTGAAAGAGTAACGCACTAACAGTTCAGAAAAGGGTTACATAAATCATCTAAATAATTACACACGCAGATCGATGTAAAGAGTAATAATCTGTAAAAATAAAATTTCCGGAACTTGGGTTATTATTAGAACACAAAAAAGACGTGTTACAATATAATAACCTAACAGTTACGTAACATAGAGCTAACTAGTTACGTGACATTTGTTACAATGCAGGAACTTAACAGTTATGTAACATGGAGCTAACAGATTCCATAACATTTGTTACTATTATATGTATATAAATTTAGCATAACTTTGTTACTCTCATCTTACATTATGTTACTGTCCTGATATTACCGTGTATATGCAGCATATATTTGTAACAAAACGGAACTACATTGGTGCTAACTGTCATTTTATTACATCATTGTCATCGTCGTTGTCATAATTCATCGTCCAATGTTATAAGATTAATATATGTCGTATTTTGTTTACTACTCGTATGAAAAAATGCGATTTTAATTCGTACGCGCATATACATTATCAGTAATTGTTTGCTAGTCGAATGAAATCCTAATTGTCTTTAAGTAAAGTCGGATAGTTTATTATTACACAATTTCATTGAAAGTCTGATTTGTCATTTAATATTTAATTATTGTCAAGTTCCAAAAAATAATTAAAAATAAANGGATCTTCTATTTTATCAGAAATAGTAATTAAAATTATTTAAAACTCATAACAACAGATTTTTTACGTAATGGGTTGGTTAATTATCCGTTATCGATGCTCGGAATGTTCCATCAAATAACTAATTAATTTAATATCGTTCTACTGGGAAAGTCGATTACCAAGGAGTATTGGAAAATAATTAGAACAGTCTTAATTCGGCTGCTTGAATATTCATGAAACAGCATATGCATATTATTTGATTAGGTTATTTGTTGGAAACGCGTTAATTGAAAGGCAGATGCTGGGAAAATGCAGAAATATGACTGTTAAAATATAAATATTATTTCATTAGGTTATTTGTTGGAAACGCGGTAATTGAAAGGCAAATGCTGGTGAAATGCAAAAACATGATTGTTAAAAAGTAAACATTATTTGATTAGGTTATTTGTTGGAAACGCGGAAATTGAAGGGGGATACTGGTAAAATGCGGAAATATGTTAAAATATTAATATTATTTGATTGTACACAGATTATTTACCCGAGACGTTGCATTCTATAACTGTATTAACTTGGATGAAATGTTTCATCAAGTTCGGGCCATTAAAAAATAATTTGTATTTACGCGAACCACAATTCAATATAAAGAAAATTTACCTACGACTTTCAATTGGTTATCCTAAACATCATTTGAACGTCCAATCACGGTTAAAAAAATACAGAGCAAGGTCTCTGACTTTCATTATTCCAGGCTTATGGTAAAAGCATCCCTGAAACCGAAGAACTAAATTACGCTAATTGCAAAATGGCGAGCGCCATGCCGGAAATAGTGTACGAGCCGCGTGGTAATTTCTTGTAAATGTTTCCTTTTGTTCCCCAGCTTTGAGAAAATGGGAGAATGAATATGGATAAGAGGGCAAGCAAAGAGCAGTCATTTGCCCACGCCAAGAGAGACGAGGAGGAAAAAGAAATGTCCCTGAAAATGGAAGAGGGAAAGCGGAAGGAGACTTAAGAATTCCGAGACAAGTATAAGGGATGAAGATTGAGGGAACAGCCAATTTTCGAGAACTTTGTTTCCACTTGACACGAAAACTTATTTACATTGCATCTACTTGTTTTTTTCCTCGGTCCCTCTCCTTCCACTTTTCTCCTGTTTTTCCCTCTTTCGCCTGACGAGCGAAACTTTTATTACTTCCCAAAGTAGAGACTGCAGACTGCAAACAATATGGCGGACGTCCCCGGTTTATCCGCTTCGTAGTGTGTTAATCGCGTCTAATGTAGACACGACCCTGTCATTGTCACTTTGTTGAAGTCTTTTACATCTCTTTGTATGTTTGACGCACGGTAATTTTATCATTACATGTTTTAGGTAACTTAATTATAATTGCGATCGAACGTCACTTGGTAAGTTCGTTTGATCGATGAATTATATTGTAGTACTGTATAGATCGGAGTGAATCATTCTTCATTGTATGATATCGACACGACCCTGTCATTGTAACTTTGTTGAAGCTTTTTGCATGTTCTGCATGTTCGAAGCACGCTAACTTTATCGTAACAAGTTTTATGTAACTTTATTATAAATATACCGTATTTCTGTACAGATGATAGGAGTGAATAATTTTTCATTGTATGATATCGACACGACCCTGTCATTGTCACTTTGTTGAAGCCTTTTGCATGTTCTGTATGTTCGAAACACGCTAACTTTATCCTTACATGTTTCATGTAACTTTATTATAATTATACCGTATTTCTGTACAGATTGAAGTGAATCATTTTTCATCGTATGATATTGTCATGATCCTGTCATTGTCATTTTGTTGAAGTCTTTTACATCTCTCTGTATGTGTGACGCACGCTTACTTTATCATATATATCAAAAATGAGAGCTCGACGCTCTGTTGGTTCTGCTCTGGACTGAGTTAAAAAATTGTTTTATAAAATCCAAAAATTTTTTATCCACTACCAGAGTGTTCTAAATTGTCGTAAAATTGTCCTGATCCTTTCATTTCTCATATTAGAGCCTTAAATAATTGTATATCGTTCGAAATATGAGAGCTCGACGCCATTTTGGTTCTGCTCTGGAGTGAGTTAAAAAATTGTTTTAAAAAATCCAAAATTTTATTGTGTCAAGACAATTCTTAGATGATCAGGAGTGATGTGTCAAAGTTTCGGACAGTTTGGTCCAATACCCTTAAAAAAAAGTGTTGTATTCGGATCGACTGATTTGACGGGGGGGTTTCACTTCACCTTAAACTGTCCCAAGTGCATCGAAATTACCTCGGAGGAAATTCCCATGCTTTACAGAGCAATGCTTGATTATGTCATGTACGAATAGATGTACGCACTATGTACTATGTACCGCATGTGTCTTCCGAGCTGTCGAGAATGTGAATATATCATGCGGACTCTAGGAAATGCAAGATTAATTGTTATACCGGCCCGAGGAAGTACGCACCTTCGAAGGTAGAACCACGTATTCTATGTATATTAATTACCTGTGTTTACGCCTTTACTTAGCGCTAGTGAAAGAGATTATTGCAGTTAAACGTTACGTACAAAACTAAAACGCTAAATCGTTCTATACACGAAGAAGATGCATTAATAATTACTTCTGTTTATATTACGTTGAGACATTAGCATAAATTTTGTATTTTCCTGTTTGTTGATCTTTTCAATTTTTAAATTTGCCGCCAAATTCGCGGGCTACCCTTCTTGCCCTTGCTCGGGATCGAGGGTAGAAAGTGTAGAGAAAGTGTACCCTCGGGGTAGATGCCATCACAAAACGAACAGTGGCGTCTGCGTCCCTTCCGTTAAAACGAAAGCCAAAGGGTACACTTTTCGTAAAAGTGTAGAAAGTGTAGGCAAAACGAACAAACCTATTGTCAGATTCCTCCATTCAACGGTTTACTGTTGTCACGTAATAATGTAAAATGTTTTCATTAGATAATATCAATATTTTCATTCGACAATATGAATGTTTTCATTAGATAATACCAATATTTCCATTAGATAATATGAATGTTTTCATTAAATAATATCAATGTTTTCATTAGATAATACCAATATTTTCATTAGATAATATGAATGTTTTCATTAGATAATACAAATATTTTCATTACATAATATCAATGTTTTCATTAGATAATATTAATGTTTTCGTTAGATAATATCAATGTTCTCATTAGATAATACCAATATTTTCATTGGATAATATGAATGTTTTCATTAGATAATACCAATATTTTCATTGGATAATATGAATGTTTTCATTAGATAATACNTCTTAATTCGACTTTGTCTAAATATTCATGAAACAGCACATGCAATTGGCGTTTGTATTAACAATACAGCAATGATATGCATTTATTTTACGTATGTTATTCAAACAAGGTAAAGAGAAATATTTAAGTATTTAGTGTTTTAGTGACATTAGAAGCGCTTTTCTTTTATCTCTGTCGAAACTTCACTTTCTTCAACTATATGAATGTTAATATATATATCAGTACAAAGGACAATGTAATTAAATTACTGTTGTCGAATGTTTTACGTTGAAAAGATCGTGTTCTTGTCAGGCTCTAACTATTTTACATACTAACTATTAATGGAGTAAACCATGTTTAACAGTGGTAGTACTTACCAGAGCATATCTGGGCTCATTTTGATATATGGTACCGACTCTGGTCCAATTGAAGTGCATCAGCAAAGCTACTCGGGGTGCATTAAATGCATTTTCGGACGGTACCACCCGGAAGAAGTTTGGAAAACTGTCGCTGGTGAACATGGGATGAGTGTCCGCGTAGCTGAGCTGTAACATAAGTGAAAAAAATATATAAATTTATCTCTGGAACAATAAAATTAATGTTATTGTATTTCAAAAAGTCCCACTATGAACTTATTTCCTTGGAAATAATTAAAACATTGAATTAATTGTTTATTTAAATCTTCATATTCCTTGAGGCTGCTAAAAGATCAGAAAATCAGAGGTCATTCTATTCAATATATACATTGTTCATGACCGTCATTAGAAATAAATGCTCTTTATACAAAGTAACGTCATTATAAATTAATGTTTTCTCTACGGGCGTAATATGCAGCGTTACGATAATTCTGGAAATTTAAAAAATTAGATCGGGTTTAAGGCACTTTTTACTCTCGGTATCACAGTTACACTGAATAATTTTATAGTAATATGTAACGTCTCATTGCATCTTGAAGTAAATATGGAATGACTTGTAAATGACTCGCAATAATTTATTTTCATTTTACGGAAGTAATGTGACTAGAATTTGTATAAGAACTTCGACTTTCAAGGTAACTTGGTTTTCGTTTTCTTATCGTGGGTGTACTTTAATCAAGGGGTATCATGCGACGCGCAAATAATTTTTCGTTTTAGTTGGTCTTCAATTAGACGGCACAAATGAGAGGCAAACTCGAGGGATTAAGTACTTCTTAAGCGTTGAACTTCAATCACCATGATTCCAGTTCTTTGACTGTACACCCTGATTAAATCCTTTGTGAATTATAATCTGCCGCTTGTTAGCCTGGAATTAACATTTTCTGCCTGACGTCCTTTGAATTCCTTATTAATTTTTAACAAAAACCGTGTATTTAGTTTAATTAACAGAAAAGTGCAACAGGAAACAGGAAAGCAAATCTTTTTTAAACGCCCCAAAGTAGGAATTTTTTATTAATCATTATCGCCACTTTGCCATTATGCAATTGCAGATTTATTTTTTAACAAAAACCGGGTATTTGGTTTAATTAACAGAAAAGTGCAAGAGGAAACAGGAAAGCAAATCTTTTTTAAACGCCCCAAAGTCGAAATTTTTTATTAATCATTATCGCCACTTTGCCATTATGCATTTGCAGATGTATTTTTTAACAGAAACCATGTATTTAGTTTAATTAACAGAAAAGTGTAAGGGGGAACAGAGAAGCAAATCTTTTTTAAACGCCCCAAAGTCAGAATTTTTTATTAATCATCACCGCTACTGTGCTATTATGCAAATGCAGATTTATTTTTTAACAGAAACCGAGTATTTAGTTTAATTAACAGAAAAGTGTAAGAGGGAACAGGAAAATAAATCTTTTTTAAACGCCTCAATTTTTTAAATCACTTAACGTTACAATCACTTACGAGTTATTTTAAAGAATTACGTAAAGTATAAAGTAAAAAGAAAAATGTAAAGTAACATAAAGAAATATAAACGTTGCATTCAATATATTGGAATTTATTTAAGTCAAAATAATTATTCTTTGAATTAATAAAATATTTCGTTGGTGCTATTCAAAGAAATATTTCTTTGGGTCAACGGCATTTTTTTCCACTATAAGAATTATTCTATTTTTCCTATCTTGAGCTTCTATAATAGCTGATTTGACGGTTGCTATTGAAAAACTTTTTTTTTTTAACTCAATACAATAAATTACATCCCAGTGAACACTGTTATATAACTATTGGATTAATGTTACGTTTTCGAAACGTAAACGTTTCGTTTACGAAACTAACATGTTATGTAGCATAAAAGTAACATGGAAGTTAGATGTCAGTTATTATGTCAGTAAAGTAACATGTTATATAACATGTTACATTAATGTCATAATTTCAGTTACCTTGAAATTTTCCGTATATTTTATAAAACGAATCACGCAATTTTATCCAAAATGATATAATTTCTATTTTCAATTATTTTTTGGTACTTGATAATAGTTAGATATTAAATGACAAATCAGATTTTCAATGAAATTATGTAATGATAAACTATCCGATTTTACTTAAAGTCTATTATAATTTCATTCGACTAGCAAACAATTACTGATGATGTATATGCGCGTACGAATTAAAGTCACATTTTTTCATACGAGTAGTAAACAAAATATGACATATATTAATCTTCTGACATTTGACGATGATGATGATGTAATAAAATAAATGACAGTTAGCACCAATGTAGTTCTGTTTTGTTACAAATATGTGCTGCATATACACAGTAATGTCAGGACAGTAACATAATGTAAGATAAGAGTAACAAAGTTACGCTACATTTGTGTAGATATGATAGTAACAAACGTTATGTAACCTGTTAGCTCCATGTTACATAACTGTTAAGTTCCTGCATTGTAACAAATGTCATGTAACTAGTTACCTCTATGTTACGTAACTGCTAGGTTATTATATTGTAACAAACGTTATGTTATTTGTTAGTTTTAAGTTACGTAACTGTTAGGTTATTACATTGTAACAAACGTTATGTTATTTGTTAGTTTTAAGTTACGTAATTGTTAGGTTATCACATTGTAACAAACGTTATGTTATTTATTCGTTTTAAGTTACGTAACTGTAAGGTTTGATGTTCAGTAGGATATAATATTAAAAAAATTTGATACTTTAATTTGTTCGCTTTATTCCATTCGGTTGGAAATTTGTAGCATTTGTATACGACGTTCAGTGGTATAATTTTCACCGAATCAGATGATAGTGACACTGATAATGACAGTTACAGCTCACCACACTTGCAGCTCTAGTACTTCGCACATATGCATTAATGTGTGTGCACTCAGCACGAAATGATACAAGCGGGTCATACGCCTACGTGGTACTGTTACTCGCTTGATGACGAGTTAATTTGCATGTCAATTAACATCCCCAAGACCATTACAAACCAGGTAGAACGCGGTTCTCCTAGTCTCACCATTTTCATTAAAAATTGAAATTATGACATTAAGCGCAGAAATATTACGTTGCAATTTTCCAATAACGCTGAAAAATGTTAAGATGAAGTGAAACCCTCCTCAAATCAGTCGATTAGAATGAGACATTTTTTTTTAACACTAGGTTTACGGGATCCGTCAATTTAACGGAATTCAAACTTCGAAAAGAAATACCGAAGAAACCATAGCATTAATATTAATCATTTTTGTATCGTAAATTAATCATTTCACTCAAAGAATTTGTACACGCAATTATTTTTTCCTAAGCCTTCTAATTATTAAAATCTGTACGTAGTATACCTATCACTACGAAACCCGTCAAATTGACGGACTAGCTAATTTCATAAACAATCCATATATATTTGCTTCGTTGCAGAGAGGGTAAGACGAAGATGAGAGTGAAAGTTTGCATTGAAAGTGGAAAGATAGAAGGATCTTCGGATAGGGAAGAGGAAAACTTCTTGAAAGGGTGTCGTAGCAAGAAAAGGATGCGCATTCTTTCTAGTTCTGACTCCGAGGATGAGAGGACGAGCATTCCAATCGTTTCCGTGATCATTTTTAAAAAAGGACTTTTTACTTATTAATCATTCATTTAAACGTAAAGTCTAGGGTTGTTTAATTTGGACTTAATTTGAATAAATCGATTTTTTAATGAAAATGCGTGTTTTCGTTTACCCGTCAATTTGACGGATGCTCGTAGAAACAGGTATATATAAAACGCCCGTGAACCTAGTGTTAAGGGTGTTGAATCGAATCGTCTGAAACTTTGGCACATAGTGGCGTCCTAGAAATTATCCTGACATTTTCAAAATTTTCAATTTTGAAAAAAAATGTTTCAACACATTCTCGACCGGCAATTTTTTTCTATTTCAAATACTGAGTACCAGCGAAAAAAAATGAAATTCTGAAACTGGTTGCCGCAAACTTATATGGTGTATCGTCATGGACGTGATTCACGTCAGCGGCAATCAGGAATAGAATTTAAAATGACGTGAATTCACGTCAGCGGCAATCAGGAATAGAATTTAAAATGACGTGAATTCACGTCAGCGGTAACCAGGAATAGAATTTAAAATGACGTGAATTCACGTCAGCGGCATCCAGGAATAGAACTTGAAAGGACGTGAATTGACGTCAGCGGTCGCGAATGTAATTTAGCCCTGACCAGAACAAAAATGGCGATGAGCCTTCGTATTTCGATCGATAATCAGTTATTGAAGGCTCTAATATGAGAAACGAAAGGGTCGGGACAATTTTACGACGATTTAGAACACTCTGATAATTGATAAACTCGCATTTGAACGGGATAAAGGTAAAACAAAATGTCTTATTCGCTGCTATGCTAAAATGATGGTAATATGAGGTCTCTGAGAGAAAATTTAGTTGACACGGAAATCATAGATGGCGCAGGGTGTCCCTCCGTAGTCAATTAGGGCCTCGGAAACCATGAATCCAGAGGATTTCTGGAGTTTTACTTCGATTTCATTATAATTATTGTAAGAAAATTACAGGTGGAGTATGTCATTTAGTGCAATACCCAATATAATTCGACAGAACTGTGAATATAAAAACGAACGTCGACAATGTAGGTATTTAGAAAAATCTTCTTTACCGACGTCGTTCAAGTTCCTCGACGTGTTTCACTTCACCTTAAGACATAAAGTGTCTTTTAATACTTCATTATATTTACATCTTAGGAAAGATAAACCATTTTAAAATGAAGTGAAACACGTCGAGAAATTTTAGCGACGTTTGAATATTAAAAGGTGCAGGTTTAATTGAATGAAATGATTAGTTTTATATTTAATTTTTGAAGTACCGACCCGATTTTAACGCCTTTGACGCATTTTGTGTTGCAATAATTCCTGTAAAACTGCAGTTTATAATTATGGACATGTTTGGGAGAATATGCATTTATCCCATCGAATCATAACATGTCGCCGAAGCGGCGCAATGAAAATGGAAAATGTGTATGCAGAGGAAAGTGAAGAACTTGATGGGCTATTCATTTCCGGTCATCCATTGTATACATTACTCTGTTAACAGGAAAAAAAATAATATTTGAGTTTTCAACCAATAAAAGCATATTTCGCGATAATATTCTGCCAAGTTCACCTTAAGGGGATGTGAAAATGGCATCCGAAAGCTCAATCGTTCATAAAACTTTTCTACGAACTGGGTGTCTCAAATCGTTTCATACTTTAAAACGAGAATATGGAGACCCTAAGATAGGTCCTGAAACTCGGGAAATTTCATTTTTATAAACTATTTTTAAAATACCTATAAACAAATTTGAAAAGAATTGAAATTTCATGAGTTTCAGGACCTTCCTTATAGTCTTCCTATTCACGTTGTAAAGTTTCAAACTATTCGGTAAACCGAGGTGGGAGAAATGTTTTATATACAAAACCTCTTCGACGTCACTTTCACATGACCTTAACTTTACTGTAAAAACTTTATTTAGTAGCTTTATGAGATGACGTTTTCGGTAATAGAGCGACAGCTGTCAAGCTCAGTAATTTTTTACAGTTTGCAGAAATGAAGAGGGAAACGATGCTTGCAAACAGAGAAATGTTGTATTTTTGCAGACGTCAGTCTGCCTAATTTTTAAAAACGAGCTGCCTTCAATCCTGCTTTACGAAAGCAGGTCATCTGCAAATGTTTATGCCAGTATTTGTTGCTAACCCATAACCTCAGACCGTAATCATAATTCTAGCAAATTCTATTGCAAAGGCAGAAAGAAATTAATATTCGAGCACATTTCCCGGGGTTCAAAAAGAGCTTACTTAAGAATTTCTGCAATTTCCTGGGCAGAGCTTTGAATTTTGAAAAGTTTTGAATAGAAAAAAAAATTTGAAAGAAAATGAGAGGCGATGCTGTATTATGAATACTTTAAGATGGTACTTTGAAGCAAAAATAATTTATATTTCATAGTGAAGGAGCTTTACAGCCGGCCAAGGATACATTTTGGAACATGCAATTGCAGTCTTTATAATTATTTTGAGTGGCTTACTTTCAACGAGTGTTTTGAAAATTTTACGAATTATTCATTCTATGTGCGTAGAAATATTCCTGCACTCAGAACCCAGACCGCATAAAATATTCATAGAATATAGAAAAGAATTTGGAAAATGTTCCTCATGTGCACTGGGAGACATCAATGCCCTCCCATCCTGCACAGGCGATGCCGTATCTGCAGGGGAGGCATTTATGTCCGCCATTGTACACTGGGAGACATCAATGCCCTCCCATCCTGCACAGGCGATGCCGTATCTACAGGGGAGGTATTCATATCCGCCACTGTACATCCGACATTGAAATGATATTTTAAGCACAATATTAGATTATGTACATATGGTACTGTTTCCCAAACATAGTCTAAATATTTAATGTTATAAAAAAATATATACAATATTGGTTTAACATTGTCGTACACACATTTGAAATAAAGAATACTACTCTATGAATACTACAAGCGTTACAAAAGGTTTGTAATATATGAGGCTATAATTATGAAAGTGGTCTAAGTCAATATTAAAAAAAAACTGAGTTTATCGGTTATTTCACCCCACATTATTTTAAACTAAATTAATTCAATGTCATTTTTACGATATTGTCAAAAATGAACCATTAGAGAGTGGTTGTACTTTCAACATCATATAGAATTCATTTAGTGTTAATTATGAAAGTGGTTTAAGTAAAAAATTTTCAGAAATTATATAAACATAACCTTAAAATGGCACGTGGCCCTCTTTTGCGCGTTTTTGAACTACACGATATGCCGACAGATGTCAATCAAACAATAATGGAAACAACAATACTTCCCGGTCTACCTAACAATATATGCAATTCATTTAGTTATATTTTTAATGTGCATTAATTCAGTTGGGCTCTTCCGAACTCATTATTGGCGGAAAAATAATTGATATATTTTACCGCTATGTCAACAAATACCGGTTCAGGTAAGTTAATGACAACGTACTTATTATATGAATATGTTAATTATTATTCGGATATGATGTGATTTGCAGATATTATACGACCACGTAATACNTTCAAGAAATGTACATGGCACATAAATCCATATCTTATTAATATTGAAATATTTTCAAAGAATATTCTATGAACCTCTGTATTATGTATTTGTGCTCTTTGAGAATATTACTTTCTCCCGCGCAATTGACAAACAATGATTACAAATTATTTGCGCAAGATTTCCTAAAGTGCAACAATACCTTTCATACATTTTCGAAAACTTGATGTAAATTCTGAAATTTCTTGAAGGACAAACCGATGAAAGAAAATCTTGTTATACTAATCGAAAGGCTTATTAAACTAGTAATTAAGTTAATAAATAAATTACCAGATACTGAAAAATNAATAGTTAGGTATTATATAATAAATCAGACTTTAAATGAAATTATGTGAATGATAAACTATCTGATTTTATTTAAAGACTATCATTTCATTCGACTAGCAAACAATTACTGATAATGTGTATGCGAGTACGAATTAAAATCACATTTTTTTCATACGAGTAGTAAACAAAATATGACATATAATAATCTTATGACATTTGACGATTAAAAAAATTGAGTGGAAAAAAAAATTAAGTCCTCTGTTGGGAAACAACGAAATTACTTTCCGTACAACCCAATACATTGTAACAGACTTTATGTTATTATACTTTTATTATAGTTTATAATATTATATTATTATAATATTATATTATAGTTTTAAGTTACGTAACTGTTAGGTTTAGCGTTCAGTGGGATGCAACCGATAATACACGTATTCTCTTAAAATTTGCGGAAAAATAATATCGAAAGGACTTTATTGACAATTTATCGATGTCGAATCGAGCCTCGAGAATTCTTGCGGGACTAACAATAAGAGAGTTTCTCGAGTTCTTCAGACTTATCGGACTATTACTGCCTGATGGGTTCCTCGATCAAGAAATTCTTTCCGAGCAGAAAGCCGGCCAGTTTCCGGAGGAAAGGATAAAGAGGATGGACTTCCAGGAGGAGAAAAATCGAAGCAAGCCTTCGAAGTCGAAGTTTGCTCGGGGTCTTCTACGAGACAGAATTCGCTTCTGGAAATAAATGAAGAAAGGATCCTTTCAATTCTCTTCTTTTCAACGAGACTATTTCGTCGGAAGGTGCTTCGAAATGCAGGATGTTACTTTTCCGAAAAAGCTTCGATGTTTGCTGCAAACTTAAACTTATTGTTAGTAGGAGAGCAAGATCGAAGCAGAAAATGGTTACTCTAAGAAAAATGCAGTACATCAGAATAACCTACAATGTGCGTGGATAAAAATATCTTAATTTTTCAAATTCTTAATATTATCTCTAATCGATTTTATCAAACTTTATGAATGACAAGATTCGAACATAAATTTAAATTATATTACTTTTGCAGGAAGGAAATTGGCTAACCTATAGTTTTCTATTCCGCCACTGTACATCCGACATTGAAATGATATTTTAAGCACAATATTAGATTATGTACATATGGTACTGTTTCCCAAACATAGTCTAAATATTTAANATTATCTCTAATCGATTTTATCAAACTTTATGAATGACAAGATTCGAACATAAATTTAAATTATATTACTTTTGCAGGAAGGAAATTGGCTAACCTATATTTTTCTATTTTCTATGCTTCTCCTTATCGCGCTTATTTTAATATATTTTATGCCAAATCTAAATATATTATTAGCAATTTAAATCATGTGAGCTATGGAATCACACCCTAAATTTTATAAGCATGGATAATCTCGTTTAATTTTTTATTTATTCTTAGAGAAGAGAAATATTTTCTTCTCAAGGGCTTTTTGCTAAAGGCAGAAGGGTCAGGGATTCACCCTTCGGTTGATATAATCAGAGGGTGAAAAGCTACGTAAACGATTATGGAGTAATCGATTATCGAAAGGTACCGAGGGGCATCGAAAATGAAGAATAGGCTCGACCGAACAGTTATTGTTCTTGCAACCTAAATATAAGAAAATTTGTGGCTTCGATAAGACCAGCCTGATAAAAATGACAAATATTAAATATTACCATAAATATACACGAGAGAAGAAGAATGGAAAGAGATAACAGAGACAAAGGAGGGTAATGTCTACTTAAACATACTTAAGCTATGTGTCTTCCTTAACTTTAATTAGATTTAAAAATTGATAAAAATTGTACATCGATACGTGCAACAGTTTTTAATGTGTATCATGTAATTATTAATGTACTGTGTCTTCCTTAACTTTAATTAGATTTAAAAATTGATAAAAATTGTACATCGATACGTGCGACAGTTTTTAATGTGTATCATGTAATTATTAATGTACTGTGTCTTCCTTAACTTTAATTAGATTTAAAAATTGATAAAAATTGTACGTCGACACGTGCGACAGTTTTTAATGTGTCTTCCTTAACTTTAATTAGATTTAAAAATTGATAAAAATTGTACATCGATACGTGCGACAGTTTTTAATGTGTATCGTGTAATTATTAATGTACTGCAAATGGTTTCTCTTTGCTATGTGACTTTGATGTGGATTAAAAAATATTAAAATATTTCAGTATAGGAAATATCTTCGTAATCTACGGATGTACTGCAATATAGTTTACCGAGGTGTTATTTGCGGTACCAAGGCAGAATTATCGTACAGTACTTGAAGTACCAACTTCGAGTGCTCACTGAGTATGAAGGAAATTCTACAGATACCAACTTCATGTCTATCTTTCGACGAGGAAGAGAATAATTCACGACGTACTGTTTCAAACATCTCAGTACAATGTATATGTAATATCAATAACCATCAGCTAAAATTGCAATATAAAAATACGTAGAGATTTTAAATAATAATTGCGGCTTACGTATGTTTACAATATTTTACATATTAACTAATTTTGTTAAGAATACCTTTAAAAATGAAAATTCATTCTTTCTTGTTTATTGTAGAAGTCATGCGTATCGTTCAGTTTAGGACGAATTAATTTCTCTTTAGTACTAGTAACTTTTGAATTCAATATTTAATGTGGTCTTCATAATAAACTATTATTGTTTGATATGTAATATTAGTTTGTTATGAAAACTTCATAATAAACTAATAAACTAATGAACACTTCATAATAAACTAATATTACATATCAAACAATAATAGTTTATTATGAAGACTTCATATTTATTGGCGAGGAAGAGAATAATTCAAAAATATCTTTAAATAATATTCATAAAAACATTCATAGTAGCTCGAGTAGACATCTACCAAAGGTTAATCAATATCGTTGATAATGCGTTTAGAAAAACAAAAAGACACCTCGTGTAACTTAACATTTTTCATACATAATTAATGATTATATCTAAATTCCAACTTGACAAAACTGTCAATTTCGTACATACTTTGATTTTTTATTTACTTCCTCTTTGGCTGGGGACCATACATCATGATGTTTTATCACTGGGTAAATTATGATGTATTACCAGGCACCGTATGAACTATAATATACTCATAGTGGACGTACAAATTAAGTCATAAGTATAAAAACTTACATTATTTATGGTATGCATAATAAAAATATCCCGTGAATATATATGTAAATGTTTCTTACGCCTATGTGTTCAGTACATATATCATAAAATCTAGATAATCTGTAAAAAAAAATCTAAACTATTCGAAAACGTTAAATTGATAGTTTATATTCAGCTTTCACAGACTTATATAGACGTAATTACCCTGTAAGAAGTTGCGCACATATAAATGAATACCTTTAAATAATATTCATAAAATCATTCATAGTAGCTCGAGTAAACATGTACCAAAGGTTAATGAACATCGTAGAAAATACGTTTAGGAAAATAAAAAAAACCTCGTGTAACTTAACATTTTCAATACATACTTAATGTTTATATCTAAATTCAAAACTGATAAAATTGTTAACTTCGTGCATACTTTGATTTTTTATTTACTTCCTTTTTGGCTGGTGACCATATATCATGATTTTTTACCACTGTATAAATTATGATGTATTACCAGGCACTGTATGAAGTATAATATACTCATAGTGGACGTACAAATTAAGTCGTAAGTATAGAAAACTTACATTATTTATGGTATGCATAATAAAAATATCCCGTGTATATATAAGTAAATCTTTCTCACGCCTATGTTTTCAGTACATATATCATAAAATCTAGATAATCAGTAAACAAATCTAAACTATTCGAAAACGTTGAATTGATAGTTTATATTCAGATGAATAATTTATATTCAGCATTCATAGACTTATAAAGACGTAATTACCCTGTAAGAAGTTGCGCACATTTAAATGAATATCTTTAAATAGTATTCATAAAATCATTCATAGTAGCTCGAGTAGACATCTACCAAAGGTTAATCAACATCGTAGAAAATACGTTTAGGAAAATAAAAAGTCACCTCGTGTAACTTAACATATTCAATACATATTTTATTTTAAACCAATTTTGTATAAATTGGAATCGCGGGGTGTAAAGCCACCTTCGGTGTGCAAGTACACCTTTGTTTTTGCACTAGGACCAACAAGTATGCAGCAAGGGTACTTTGATGGCCGGATATTGGAGGAACATAGAACCCCCTTCCGGTGAACGAGGGATGAAAGAGCTGTTCCGAAAGATGGGGTCGAAAGTTTAGAAGCACTCAAGAGTACTCGAGATTCCTGGAGGTCTTGAATCGGTCGCTTTGCTGCTTTTCTCGAGTTACGTGTCAACGAGATCTCGATCGAGATGGCTCCTATTTTGTGGAGGTCGATTAGGTACTTGAAATGTACTCTTAGGGGGCGATCGAAGGACCAGCAATGATACTTTAAAAGTGGTGTAAAATAGCACCAAGTATTGTGCCGAGATATGATATTAGAAATCGCCGCCTCATCACAGAATTCATATTCTCATTTGAAATATATTTAAATTATATCAATAATTAAAATTGCATTTTAATGAATTCACGTTAATTTACATTCCTTCATTAAAAATGTACTTTTAGGGGAAGGTCGAAGGACCAGCAATGATCCTTTAAAAGTGGTGTAAAATAGCACCAAGTATTGTGCTCAAAAAATGATATTAGACATCGAGACGTCATCATAAAAATGGGNTTCACGTTAATTTACATTCCTTCATTAAAAATGTAATTTTAGGGGAAGATCGAAGGACCAGCAATGATATTTTAAAAGTAGTGTAAATACAGCACCAAGTATTGCGCACAAAAATTATATTAGACATCGAGACGTTATCATAGAAATGGAATTTTCATTTGGAATATATTTAAATCATTTCTATAACAAAAATTACATTTTAATGATTTCTCGTCAATTTTCATTCTTTCGTAAAAATGTGCATGTGACATTTGTTTATCATTTTCTGTATATAAGAGGCTTTATACAGAAAATTCTACATGATTATATAAATACTTAGAATTGTTGTACGATAAATATTATACTTAACGTTGATATTCATTAGCTTTTAATCAAATATTATTAATGTATCCCTTTCAAAGTAATCGAACATTTACCGAAAATCACTACGAAATAGTTTACGGAAAACGTTTCGAATAATCATGAAAATTGAAGCCGATTTTATTGTCGGATATAGTTGAACCTACCCTAGTAGCATAAAATATTTGTCCTATATTTTCTATATATTTAACGAATATAGCATACTTTGTAAATATTTAGCAAACATTTGAAATATTTACCAAACGTTTACTTTAGAATATTATCTGTATGATATTTATGTAATATTACCTCCATGTGTTTTCATAATATTTTTCTACCAGATATACAAAACATTTCGTTTCATTTTAATACAAGTATTTTTGAAATATTATCTGCCGAATACATTATAAACGNTTCGAAATTACATTGAATTAATTTAGTTTAAAATAATATGGCGTGAAATAACTGATAAACTCATTTTTTTTTTTAATTTTGACTTAGACCACTTTCATAATTATGGGCACATATGTCATCGAGATTTTCAAGAAATACTTCAAATATCTTCGAATGAAATCCACAAGAAATCTTGAAAAATCTGTCGCTTGAGATATTTACCAAAGATAACGAAGAAATATTTAAAAATAAATTCCATACTACTAGGATAGATTGAAGTTGAATTTCATCATTTGGTATGATCTTTTTTGTGTCAAATTTGCATTGTATAAATAATGTCGTCCTATTTATGTTTCTCTCATTTAAGGGAATATCGTTGACTAGCGTCAGACTTCAAAGTAGCGGAAAGTCAGTCCAAGGAACATTCGTCAGACCGTATTTCAAATTTAATTCCTGCCGGACTATTGTTTAAGGTTGAACGAGGTTTCAACAAAAGGTTGGACCTTTTATTTGTCAAAGGTCTGAAATTAAATTCGAACTTCCTTTCGAGGAGGAACGGACTTTGAGTAACCAAAGGGTTTGAACTGAACTTGAGTCACGACTCAGCTTCGGTCCATTAACGGAATGAGCTTAGTTCCGTGTCAATCTAGAGAAAACCGGAAGTCTCCCTCGAAAATTCCCTAGCAATACCCTAGGGGCGAACTGTTCCTTAAGTCGCGTACACGCAAACTTTCCCAATAATGGGCTAAGAGAGGTTGTCGGTTTATTTCTAGACGCCTTCAATTTTTTCTCCCAACTGCTGAGCGATAAATAATGTTTAGGAAATTCCTCTATTTACGTTAAAAATGAGTAAATCCATCTGGACGGATATCGAACTCCTTCGAAACGCGATTTAAAATATTAAGAAATAAATTTGGAAATATTCCTAACACTGGAAATAAATCATTTAATAGTTGGAGGAATTTTCAAATTATATCAGGCGTATGTAGATAGTATATTAAATTTATTTATCACAAAATAAATTTAACTGTCGAAAAAAAACCATGTGATGAATTCTTTTCGTTAAAAAAAGAAGCAAAACAAATAAAAATCGACAAATTGATTAATCAGATGATATAAGAATTTACGTAAAGTTGGAAGAACAAAGAAAACTTATAACGAATGTACAATTTTAAATAAAACTTTGATTGATGACAAATTGATTAATCACATAATATAAGAATTTACGTAAAGTTGGAAGAACAAAGAAAAATTATAACGAATGTACATTTTTAAATAAAACTTTGAAATCAGTACTGTTAGTGTTAGCAAAAAAGTGGCCTCAACCCAATCTTGCGTTGGTCCCAGAGGTTGGTACGATTGAAAAAGTCATTTGCAAGTGGTCCGAATTTTTATTTTGGAAAAAGTGTCGCCTCGCCCCCAAAATCCGCCCAGCGGGTTGATTTAGCGCCCTCGCATTTTTTTTTCCCCTCGTATCTAGGTCCAGCCCTCTGCCCCATTTTCGGGATTCGCCTCGGCCCATTTTCCGGGGCGGTTATTTTTGTTTTTCCCAAAGTTTCCCTGGGCAAATTTAGGGCGACGTCAGGGGAGGACGTGCCTATAAAAGAAACATAAGAGGGCGAGGAAACGAGCGCGTCCCATTCCGGAGGTTCCCTAATCTCCCACCAGTGGGACACCGAGGCCACTCGTAAATCAGAATTGAATCTCGAGATGCGATGTCTACGACGGATTCCTACCCCTCTGTTTTCCCCGCAGATTTTCCGGGGGCGACCTGGAAGTACTCCGGACCCGAGTAATCCATCCTGGTTAAAAGAGGGGCAGGAAGTGTCGCCGAAGAAATTAAAACTTTGAGAACTTCCCGCGGAACCGTCCCCTCGATCACTGTCCGAGCTGCGAACTTTGAGCGCCGATGTTGAAAAAGTTGAAAAGGGTACACGTAGAACATTCTGTTATGTTACCGTAACGTGGAATCGAAAGGTTGGAATTAATTGATCAATGGATCTTTTTTTTTAACACTAGGTTTACGGGACCCGTCAATTTGACGGAATTCAAACTTCGGAAAGAAATACCGAAAAAACCATAGCATTAATTTTAACCATTTTTCTATCGTAAATTAATCATTTCATCCAAAGGATTTGTACACGCAATTATTTTTTCCTAAGCCTTCTAATTATTAAAATCTGTATGTAGTGTACCTATCTCTACGAAACCCGTCAAATTGACGGACTAGCTAATTTCATAAACAATCCATATATATTTGCTTCGTTGCAGAGAGGGTAAGGCGAAGATGAGAGTGAAAGTTTGCATTGAAAGTGGAAAGATAGAAGGATCTTCGGATAGGGAAGAGGAAAACTTCTTGAAAGGGTGTCGTAGCAAGAAAAGGATGCGCATTCTTTCTAGTTCCGACTCCGAGGATGAGAGGACGAGCATTCCAATCGTTTCCGTGATAATTTTTAAAAAAGGACTTTTTACTTATTAATAATTCATTTAAACGTAAAGCCTAGTGTTGTTTAATTCAGACTTAATTTGAATATATCGATTTTTTAAAGAAAATCCGGGTTTTCGTTTCCCCGTCAATTTGACGGATGCACGTAGAAACAGGTATATATAAAACGCCCGTAAACCTAGTATTAACGCAGTTCACATTGATTTGAAACGTTGTTGGTGATAACATTTAATTCTGTGGAAGGTGAAATTGGGTTGATAAGTATCATGCGCAATTGTTTATATTTCGATATGCTTGGATGTTGCATAAATACGTTGTATGTATGTAGGGTGGAATCGAAAGGTTGGAATTAATTGAGGAATGGATTTTTTTTCACACATAAGTACGTTGTATGTATGTAGGGTGGAATCAAAAGGTTGCAATTAATTGTGGAATGGATTTTTTTTTCACGCAGTTCATATTAAATTGAAATGTTGTTGGTGATAACATTTAATTTTGCGGAAGGTGAAGTCGAATAGATAAGTTTCATGTGCAATTGTTAAATTTGGATATGCTTGGATGTTGCATAAATATGTCAAGGGAGCCTCGACATTTAATTTTGTAGAAGGTAAAATTGGATTGATAACTTTCATGTTCAATTGTTAAATTTAGATATGCTTGGATGTTGCATAAATATGTTAAGGGCGTCTGGACATTTAATTTTGTTGAAGGTGAAGTTGGATAGATAAGTTTCATGTGCAATTGTTAAATTTGGATATGCTTAGATGTTGCGTAAATTCGTTATGGGAGTCTGGACATTTAATTTTGTTGAAGGTGAAGTTGGATTGACAAGTTTCATGTGCAATCGTTAAATTTGGATATGCTTGGATGTTGCATAAATACGTTAATGGAGTCTCGAAGTCTTGGTTCACGTCGAATTATTATTGGCTATGATATATACGAGAGGACTAGACATCGTGTCATAAAATGAAACGGTTACGGAGTTGTCGTATTCCATTTATGACTGAAAATCAAGGAATCCTGCCATGCGCCCTTTTATTATTTATTAGCAAAAAGCCTGAACACATAGATCAGTGGTCTGAAGAGCAGGGAAATCGTGCTTGTAATCTAACATGAGTAGGTTCGACTGCAACATCCCTAGATAGTGACAGATATCAACAGTTTGTATTGTCATCACGTCCTCCCCTTCCCAATTCGCTATTCATACATCTCATCGGGACACCCTAAATTCGATAAGTACTTTGATGCTCTGGAGCCCACTATCATTTCACCTTAATTTCCAAATAATGGCAGCAAACTCGATACCAAGGTATAGTCAATCCCCAATCTCCAACACCTCATCACGATCTGTTCTTCTTATCTAACATTTATTCACCTTTCCGGCATCGTCATTAAAGAAACTCGCAAAATGATCATGTCAGTAGAGGGCTAAAATGGACCTCTTAGAACTGCAATGGCATTCGCGATCAGGGGTCCGTTTGGAAAGTAAATATCTCCAATCCCCAATCTCCAACACCTCATCACAATCTGTTCTTCTTATCTAGTGTTTATCCTCCTTTCCGGCATTATCATTGAAGAAAGTCGCGAAATGATCATATCAGAAGAGGGTTAGAACGGACCTTTTAGAACTGCAATGGCATTCGCGATCAGGGGTCCGTTTTGAAAGTAAATATCTCCAATCCCCAATCTCCAACACCTCATCACGATCTGTTCTTCTTATCTAGCGTTTATCCACCTTTCCGGCATCATCATTGAAGAGACTCGCAAAATGATCATATCAGAAGAGGGCTAGAACGGACCTTTTAGAACTGCAATGGCATTCGCGATCAGGGGTCCGTTTGGAAAGTAAATATCTCCAATCCCCAATCTCCAACACCTCATCACGATCTATTCTTCTTATCTAGCATTTATTCACCTTTCTGGCATCGTCATTGAAGAAACTCGCGAAATGATCATATCAGAAGAGGGCTAGAATGGACCTTTTAGAACTTCAATGGCATTCGCGATCAGGGATCCGTTTGCAAAGTAAATATCTCCAACATCTCATCACGATCTGTTCTTCTTATCCAGCGTTTATCCATCTTTCCGGCATCATCATTGAAGAAACTCGCGAAATGATCATATCAGAAGAGGGCTAGAATGGACCTTTTAGAACTGCAATGGCATTCACGATCAGGGGTCCGTTTGGAAAGTAAATATCTCCAATCCCCAATCTCCAATACCTCATCACGATCTGTTCTTCTTATCTAGCATTTATTCACCTTTCCGGCATCATCATTGAAGAAACTCGCGAAATGATCATATCAGAAGAGGGCTAGAACGGACCTTTTCGAACTGCAATGGCATTCGCGATCAGGGCTCCGTTTGGAAAGTAAATACCTAAAGTCGTCTTTATTGGCGTAGGTCGGCTCCTTACTTCCCGTTTCCTTTTGCATTTGGCATCGTTCGGTCGGGGTTCAATGCACCAGAGTTTTAGCGGCTTTGGAATCGTTCCATCTGCGCCGGGGTATCTCCATAAAGACCGACTTTCCGTCATGCGTGCCGGCATTATCCAGAGTTGCATTGTGTCACTTCCGGAACTTGCAGAGCCCGCGGAGCTCCCGACTGTTCCACATTCACGCGGTTCGGATCCATTGGTTCCGGTTCTCCGGTTCTTGCTTTCGGACCGGACTTGATCACCGCACGCCGCTTCCTCGACATTCGCGCATCCCCCTCAAAACTGCTCCGATTTGTCCCACTCGATTGCGCCTACATGCTTTTAGACAATTCATAGGGTGATATGAAACCATCAGTCTATATATATCTGAGAGGTCCAATCGTTGGGGAAAGTATTCTCCGAATTGGGGGTACCGATTCGTTTCAAATTTAACCACGGGAATATGGAGGCCTCAAAGTAGGTCCTAAAACTCATGAAATTTCATTTTGCATCAAAAATGTATTTATTTATAGGGCATCGAATCGATTCAAATTTAACCACGGGGATATGGAGGCCTCAAAGTAGGTCCTAAAACTCATGAAATTTCATTTTTCATCAAAAATGTATTTATTTGTCATGGAGTAGAACCAACATGGCGTGGCCCGTGCACATTTTCGATGTTTTATAGTTCTTGGAGGCTAAAAATTGAAAATAAAGACACTGCACGCTACTTCCTCGGCATTCGCGCATTCCGCTCGAATTTGCTTCGATTTGTCCCACTCGATTGCGCCTAGATGCTTTTAGACAATCCATAAGGTGATATGAAACCATCAGTCTAAATACTTACATCCGTGAGGTCCAATCGTTGGGGAAAGTATTCTCCAAATTGGGGGTACCGATTCGTTTCAAATTTAACCACGGGAATATGGAGGCCTCAAAGTAAGTCCTAAAACTCATCAAATTTCATTTCCGGACCCGGTCTGGACCCGCTCCGATCCACTCCAGTGCCGAAGGGGACACTCGCGCAGCTCATCGGGGTGAGACCCGATCGCGCCAACACCCCACGTCCGAAGGAGTACCCACCCGGACGTGACGCCCGACCGCCTTTCTTCCTCGCGCTCTTCACTACTCATTGTCAGTACACTGTTCACCGCGACTTATCCAGGGCAACTGCCGGTTCGTCGGCCTGGACCGCTACCACGTCTCCAAGCAATAAAAAAGCAATAAATTTTGATGTATAATTTATATGGGTCTGCTGATGTGGCTCTGCTAGCTTTAGAGACGTAGCTTTGGAGACCTCTGGCCGCGACCCGGCTCCCGGATTGGATGAAGCCGTGTTTTGTCGGGTCTCAGACCCACTTGGGCCGTCGGCCCAAGCGGGTCTCAGACCCACTTGGGCCGTCGGCCCAAGCACGCCCGTAAACAAATCTACATTTAGAAAACGTAGTTTTCAAATATAACCAATTCTTGGCTACAAGTTCACGATTAAAAATTGCCAATATACTCGGTCACGGTTGCCAATCTTGTTTGACTGCAATAACCGATTCACTTTGTTGCGGTAACAAAGTTACTTGGTTACTGTAGACGATCGAGTCGGTACTAGAACCCAACCTATTTGGTTGCCACAACCAATCTTATATTATACATTTTTATACGTAAAATAGGAATTTGCAATATATATAATTTAAAAAAGTGTGCGGGTCGCGGGACACCCTAACGAAGTAATAGTTCAGCAATTCATTTGCGGTATGTAAAGACGGAGTTTCTACTCATGAATTGAAAGGTCCAGCTTCGCAAGTTATCGAGTTTGTTCCCTTTTCAGTTTCGCTTGTATTATTCCCTATTTTATATGTATATACAGACTGATATATTCACAGATATGTACGTGAAAGTCGACGCAAATTACTACTCAGTACTCCCTAATGTACACATTCGCCCGACTAGTGATGAAGACTAACACAGGCTCGCTCGTGTTAGTATAAAGTCTACAGTTCTCCAGAATTAATAACTTTCCAGAATTCAACTAGTTTCCAGAAATTGAGGAGCGACCGAGAAACTTATATAACGCAACCTCTTCGGGGCACGTAAATTATTTAAGTAATTGTAACAATTGAAAGTTAAGAAAATCAGAGAATGATTGAAATTTAGCTCAAAATTCATTACGGTTTTACAAATTTATCCTGATTTTAAGGTGCAAAGGGAAAGCCAAAAGGGTCCTGTACCCTTTTAAGAGGGAATGTAATAAATTCATGAAACATGTATCGGAAGTTTGGGAAATGTTAGCAATTTTGCTATCCGGGAGCCAACTAACCCTGTCGGGGTTACAGTAGCATCGGTGTAGGTGGTTGCAGGACACATGGTTAAACTGGCTGGACCACGAAACCATTAATTCAACCTCGATTTAATCATGGTCGTCCCCTCATAACCACATATAAGTTCTGCCCTGGAATTAACTGAACCACTCCCGGTAACTTAAAGCGAGGGTCTCGCTGAACTGAGTAGTCCATTTTGACCAATGCCCAATTTTGACTAATTTGGACGGGTACGTTTTGACTATTTATGCTGGTAGAAGCTGGACTTTTCAGAGCTGCGATATTATTTTTACGAATCCCATTTATTAACAAAAATCAAAAATGAAAATAAAGAAAATCAAATCAGCATTGCGAAGCCTACAAAGATTTAGGACTTGGATGATACAGATACATTGTTTGTTTCATCTTCAGCATGCTATATCTGGGTCCAGAATTGTAACCATGTGTTCACTTCACGAATACAATTCCGTCTCCGATCCAGCAATTTAAAAACATAAAATTAGGTGAAATTAACACAGCCACCTAACAAGAACCCATTTAAAAACCCCACCAAATCAAAGGGTCCAGTTTATTCATCCTTTTACAATAATTATCATCATCGGACGCGTTTCAGATGAGCATCTCGAAATTGTAACAATGTGTTCACTTCACGGATACAATTCAGTCTCCGATCCAACAATTTAAAAACACATAAAATTAGGTAAAATGAACCCAGCCACCTAACACGACCCATATAAAGACCCCACCAAATCAAAGGGTCCAGTTTATTCATCCTTTTACAATAATTATCATCATCGGACGCGTTTCAGATGGGCACCCCAAAATTGTAACTTTGTGTTCACTTCACGAATACAATTCAGTCTCCGACCCAACAATTTAAAAACACAAAATTAGGTAAAATTAACACAGCCACCTAACAAGACCCATATAAAGACCCCACCAAATCAAAGGGTCCAGTTTATTCATCCTTTTACAATAATTATCATCATCGGACGCGTTTCAGATGTGCACCCCAAAATTGTAACTTTGTGTTCACTTCACGAATACAGTTCAGTCTCCGACCCAACAATTTAAAAACACATAAAATTAGGTAAAATTAACACAGCCACCTAACAAGAACCCATTTAAAGACCCCACCAAATCGAAGGGTCCAGTTTATTCATCCTTTTACAATAATTATCATCATTGGACGCGTTTCAGATGTGCACCCCAAAATTGTAACTTTGTGTTCACTTCACGAATACAATTCAGTCTCCGATCCAACAAATTGAAAACATAAAATTAGGTAAAATTAACACAGCCACCTAACAAGACCCATATAAAGACCCCACCAAATCAAAGGGTCCAGTTTATTCATCCTTTTACAATAATTATCATCACCTGACGCGTTTCAGATGTGCATTCCGAAATCTTTAGATCATCAGGACCAGGACAATTCATCCACGTTGTTCAGATTCAATACGTAAATGTAATGCAAATGATTAATTAACAGCAATTAACAGAAAGCAGCTGAAATTGCCAAACTAGCCAGATGCTTTTGACGAATTCTGCTTCATTTGTGCCAAAATTGCACGTGTACAGAGATTCACCATTTCCATCGGGGAACTGATGGGTCCAGGTTGGGGGTAATGCATTTACCCTGTTTAATTCGATTTCTGTTACAATACCTCATGCGGAAATTAACCACGGTTAATGAAAACTACGCAGCAATGAAACGCGAGTTTCCTCCCAAACGCCCTCCTCTCGTTTGATCAATTTCAACTCGCCTTTGCCGAAACTGCACGTGTTACACAAAATCCAAAACCACCTCCATGATAACAATAGGTCCATGACGAAGGTGATATATTTACTCAGTTTAATTTCACTTCCGTTGCAAACATTCGTGCGGAAGTTGAAACTGGACAATCGGAAGGCGAATTATGCGAAATTACGTTTTGATTATGTCAAAGAACACTAACATATAACAATGTTTTCCAATTATTTAAACTTCGATATGTTATACTCAGCTCTCTCATGCAGTTTACAATATTTTAACAAAACATTACGGAATGAGCTTATTTTTTAGGTCAGCTTTTAGGTTTTAGGTGAGTAGGTAGGTAGGTATGTAGGTAGGTAGGTTTAGGTTTAGGTTTCGGCTTAAGTTAGGTTAGGTAAGTGTTGATCATGAAATATTAGCTTCAGTTTTACAATAATCACCCCGAGCAATGAGATACGGAAGTACCAAATGCAAGATATCGACTGTTAAATAAATCTATATCTATTTTTTTTTTTCCTTTCATAACCCTAAGCAGGTAATTAGCGTCGGAAGAAACCAGGTAGCAACGCGAGTGAAAATAAAAGTTAATGACCGTCATAGTGACGTCAACTAATTAATCTTCCAGCATTAATTATTAGGTGTCATGGCCGCCACTAACTCGCGCTGGTCGCATAGTTCAGAGTTGGCAACATAAAAATAACGAGATTCAACACATTCGGCCTCTTTCCTTTTCACGGAGGAAACCTTTTCGAGTTTTTGCTTAAGTGTATAATTTTAAATTGAAGGCGGCCATTTTATTTGGAAAATTTCTCTCCTGCTATTCAGTAATAATTTATAGATCAATACTCGAAGCTTTTTACATTAACGCTTACAACGCTATTTTTAAAATACCTATAAACAAATTTCAAAAGAATTTAAATTTCATGAGTTTCAGAAGCTTCTTTATATTCTCCCTATTCACGTTGTAAAGTTTCAAACTATTCGGTAAACCGAGTTGGGAGAAAAGTATTATAAACAAAACCTCTTTTCGCATCACCTTAAGGTGAAGTGAAAGCCCCTTCAAATCAGTCGTTTCAAATACAATACTTTTTTTTAAGGGTATTAGACCAAACTGTCCGAAACTTTGACACATCACTCCTAATCATCTAAGAATTGTCCTGACACATTCAAAATTTGGATTTTTTGGAAAAAATTCTTCAATTTAGCTCACACCAGGACCAAAATGGCGTCAAGCTCTCATATTTCACTCAATATACAATTATCGAAGGCTCTGATATGAGAAACGAAAGGGGCAGGAGAATTTTACGGCAATTTAGAACACTCTGGTAATCGATAAACTCGCATTTGAACGGGATAAAGGCAAAAAAAGTGTTGTATGCGCTTCTATGCAAAACGGTGAGAATACGAGGTCTCGGAGTGAACATTTAATTGACCTGGAAATCACAGATGGCGCAGGGGGTCCCTCTGCAGTCAATTAGGGCCCCAGAAAGCATGAATCCAGAGGATTTCTGGAGTTTTACTTCGATTTCTTTATAATTATTGTACGAAAACGACAGGTGGAGTATGCCATTTGGCACAATACCCAACATAATTCGACACAGCTGTCAATATAAAAACGAACGTCGGCAACGTAGGCATTTAGAAAAATCTTCTTTATCGACGTCGATCAAGTTCCTCGACGTGTTTCACTTCACCTTAATTATAAACACTCAGATTGATGAACAGTTTTGGAAACGCTTGCGTGATCACTTTAAAATAGTCGCTCTGATGCCAGGAGTGTTCGCAAAGCACGTTTTCATATTTCGATGAACTGCAACAAGACTGGCAGATTTCCAAATGAGGACTCGGGCCTCGGTAGGATTCTCTTGAGGGTAAATCATTTCTAATTAATTACCATGACGAAGCTGGCAAAGCTCTCTACCGGAAGCGATCATCGCTAGAAACGGAGACGTCGTGGATTATATTCCCCTTCCTCGTGGTTATGCTGCCAGAATGCTGTAATTAATCACCGGCTTATAATTGTCAAGCATTTAACTGAATGCTCATTTTCAGAATTCACGGGAGAACAATATCTTAATCGAAGTTTCTGAAAACAATGAAGCATTCTCTGATTACGGCTGAACACTTCGA